>NW_027365629.1:0-101510 GCF_046119375.1 Phyllobates terribilis | reverse complement strand
CTGATAATACAGGGGTGTACTCACTTATACTGAGCACTGTATATATAATGTACTGATAATACAGGGGTGTACTCACTTATACTGAGCACTGTATATATAATGTACTGATAATACAGTGGGTGTACTCACTTATACTGAGCGCTGTATATATAAAGTACTGATAATACAGGGGTGTACTCACTTATACTGAGCCCTGTATATATAATGTACTGATAATACAGGGGTGTACTCACTTATACTGAGCACTGTATATATAATGTACTGATAATACAGGGGTGTACTCACTTATACTGAGCACTGTACATATAATGTACTGATAATACAGGGGTGTACTCACTTATGCTGAGCACTGTATATATAATGTACTGATAATACAGGGGTGTACTCACTTATGCTGAGCACTGTATATATAATGTACTGATAATACAGGGGTGTACTCACTTATACTGAGCACTGTATATATAATGTACTGATAATACAGGGGTGTACTCACTTATACTGAGCCCTGTATATATAATGTACTGATAATACAGGGGTGTACTCACTTATACTGAGCCCTGTATATATAATGTACTGATAATACAGGGGTGTACTCACTTATACTGAGCACTGTATATATAATGTACTGATAATACAGGGGTGTACTCACTTATACTGAGCACTGTATATATAATGTACTGATAATACAGGGGTGTACTCACTTATACTGAGCACTGTATATATAATGTACTGATAATACAGGGGTGTACTCACTTATACTGAGCCCTGTATATATAATGTACTGATAATACAGGGGTGTACTCACTTATACTGAGCACTGTATATATAATGTAATGATAATACAGGGGTGTACTCACTTATACTGAGCACTGTATATATAATGTACTGATAATACAGGGGTGTACTCACTTATGCTGAGCACTGTATATATAATGTACTGATAATACAGGGGTGTACTCACTTATGCTGAGCACTGTATATATAATGTACTGATAATACAGGGGTGTACTCACTTATGCTGAGCACTGTATATATAATGTACTGATAATACAGGGGTGTACTCACTTATGCTGAGCACTCTATATATAATGTACTGATAATACAGGAGTGTACTCACTTATACTGAGCACTGTATATATAATGTACTGATAATACAGGGGTGTACTCACTTATACTGAGCACTGTATATATAATGTACTGATAATACAGGGGTGTACTCACTTATACTGAGCACTGTATATATAATGTACTGATAATACAGGGGTGTACTCACTTATACTGAGCCCTGTATATATAATGTACTGATAATACAGGAGTGTACTCACTTATACTGAGCGCTGTATATATAATGTACTGATAATACAGGGGTGTACTCACTTATACTGAGCGCTGTATATATAATGTTCTGATAATACAGGGGTGTACTCACTTATACTGAGCGCTGTATATATAATGTACTGATAATACAGGGGTGAACTCACTTATGCTGAGCGCTGTATATATAATGTACTGATAATACAGGGGTGTACTCACTTATGCTGAGCCCTGTATATATAATGTACTGATAATACAGGGGTGTACTCACTTATGCTGAGCGCTGTATATATAATGTACTGATAATACAGGGGTGTACTCACTTATACTGAGCCCTGTATATATAATGTACTGATAATACAGGGGTGTACTCACTTATACTGAGCCCTGTATATATAATGTACTGATAATACAGGGGTGTACTCACTTATACTGAGCGCTGTATATATAATGTACTGATAATACAGGGGTGTACTCACTTATACTGAGCCCTGTATATATAATGTGGTGATAATACAGGGGTGTACTCACTTATACTGAGCCCTGTATATATAATGTGGTGATAATACAGGGGTGTACTCACTTATACTGAGCCCTGTATATATAATGTACTGATAATACAGGGGTGTACTCACTTATACTGAGCGCTGTATATATAATGTACTGATAATACAGGGGTGTACTCACTTATACTGAGCCCTGTATATATAATGTACTGATAATACAGGGGTGTACTCACTTATACTGAGCCCTGTATATATAATGTACTGATAATACAGGGGTGTACTCACTTATGCTGAGCACTGTATATATAATGTACTGATAATACAGGGGGGTGTACTCACTTATGCTGAGCACTGTATATATAATGTACTGATAATACAGGGGTGTACTCACTTATACTGAGCCCTGTATATATAATGTACTGATAACACAGGGGTGTACTCACTTATACTGAGCGCTGTATATATAATGTACTGATAATACAGGGGTGTACTCACTTATGCTGAGCGCTGTATATATAATGTACTGATAATACAGGGGTGTACTCACTTATACTGAGCGCTGTATATATAATGTACTGATAATACAGGGGTGTACTCACTTATACTGAGCCCTGTATATATAATGTACTGATAATACAGGGGTGTACTCACTTATACTGAGCGCTGTATATATAATGTACTGATAATACAGGGGTGTACTCACTTATACTGAGCGCTGTATATATAATGTACTGATAATACAGGGGTGTACTCACTTATACTGAGCCCTGTATATATAATGTACTGATAATACAGGGGTGTACTCACTTATGCTGAGCGCTGTATATATAATGTACTGATAATACAGGGGTGTACTCACTTATACTGAGCGCTGTATATATAATGTACTGATAATACAGGGGTGTACTCACTTATACTGAGCCCTGTATATATAATGTACTGATAATACAGGGGTGTACTCACTTATACTGAGCGCTGTATATATAATGTACTGATAATACAGGGGTGTAATCACTTATACTGAGCGCTGTATATATAATGTACTGATAATACAGGGGTGTACTCACTTATACTGAGCCCTGTATATATAATGTACTGATAATACAGGGGTGTACTCACTTATACTGAGCACTGTATATATAATGTACTGATAATACAGGGGTGTACTCACTTATACTGAGCCCTGTATATATAATGTACTGATAATACAGGGGTGTACTCTCTTATACTGAGCACTGTATATATAATGTACTGATAATACAGGGGTGTACTCACTTATACTGAGCCCTGTATATATAATGTACTGATAATACAGGGGTGTAATCACTTATACTGAGCCCTGTATATATAATGTACTGATAATACAGGGGTGTACTCACTTATGCTGAGCGCTGTATATATAATGTACTGATAATACAGGGGTGTACTCACTTATACTGAGCGCTGTATATATAATGTACTGATAATACAGGGGTGTACTCACTTATACTGAGCCCTGTATATAATGTACTGATAATACAGGGGTGTACTCACTTATACTGAGCCCTGTATATATAATGTACTGATAATACAGGGGTGTACTCACTTATACTGAGCGCTGTATATATAATGTACTGATAATACAGGGGTGTACTCACTTATACTGAGCGCTGTATATATAATGTACTGATAATACAGGGGTGTACTCACTTATACTGAGCTCTGTATATATAATGTACTGATAATACAGGGGTGTACTCACTTATACTGAGCCCTGTATATATAATGTACTGATAATACAGGGGTGTACTCACTTATACTGAGCGCTGTATATATAATGTACTGATAATACAGGGGTGTACTCACTTATACTGAGCGCTGTATATATAATGTACTGATAATACAGGGGTGTACTCACTTATACTGAGCCCTGTATATATAATGTACTGATAATACAGGGGTGTACTCACTTATGCTGAGCCCTGTATATATAATGTACTGATAATACAGGGGTGTACTCACTTATACTGAGCGCTGTATATATAATGTACTGATAATACAGGGGTGTACTCACTTATACTGAGCGCTGTATATATAATGTACTGATAATACAGGGGTGTACTCACTTATACTGAGCCCTGTATATATAATGTACTGATAATACAGGGGTGTACTCACTTATACTGAGCACTGTATATATAATGTACTGATAATACAGGGGTGTACTCACTTATACTGAGCCCTGTATATATAATGTACTGATATTACAGGGGTGTACTCGCTTATACTGAGCCCTGTATATATAATGTACTGATAATACAGGGGTGTACTCTCTTATACTGAGCACTGTATATATAATGTACTGATAATACAGGGGTGTACTCGCTTATACTGAGCCCTGTATATATAATGTACTGATAATACAGGGGTGTACTCGCTTATACTGAGCACTGTATATATAATGTACTGATAATACAGGGGTGTACTCACTTATACTGAGCACTGTATATATAATGTACTGATAATACAGGGGTGTACTCACTTATACTGAGCCCTGTATATATAATGTACTGATATTACAGGGGTGTACTCGCTTATACTGAGCCCTGTATATATAATGTACTGATAATACAGGGGTGTACTCTCTTATACTGAGCACTGTATATATAATGTACTGATAATACAGGGGTGTACTCGCTTATACTGAGCCCTGTATATATAATGTACTGATAATACAGGGGTGTACTCGCTTATACTGAGCACTGTATATATAATGTACTGATAATACAGGGGTGTACTCGCTTATACTGAGCACTGTATATATAATGTACTGATAATACAGGGGTGTACTCGCTTATACTGAGCCCTGTATATATAATGTACTGATAATACAGGGGTGTACTCACTTATACTGAGCCCTGTATATATAATGTACTGATAATACAGGGGTGTACTCACTTATACTGAGCCCTGTATATATAATGTACTGATAATACAGGGGTGTACTCACTTATACTGAGCACTGTATATATAATGTACTGATAATACAGGGGTGTACTCACTTATACTGAGCCCTGTATATATAATGTACTGATAATACAGGGGTGTACTCACTTATACTGAGCCCTGTATATATAATGTACTGATAATACAGGGGTGTACTCACCTATGCTGAGCGCTGTATATATAATGTACTGATAATACAGGGGTGGACTCACTTATACTGAGCGCTGTATATATAATGTACTGATAATACAGGGGTGTACTCACTTATACTGAGCCCTGTATATATAATGTACTGATAATACAGGGGTGTACTCACTTATACTGAGCGCTGTATATATAATGTACTGATAATACAGGGGTGTACTCACTTATACTGAGCGCTGTATATATAATGTACTGATAATACAGGGGTGTACTCACTTATACTGAGCGCTGTATATATAATGTACTGATAATACAGGGGTGTACTCACTTATACTGAGCGCTGTATATATAATGTACTGATAATACAGGGGTGTACTCACTTATACTGAGCGCTGTATATATAATGTACTGATAATACAGGGGTGTACTCACTTATACTGAGCCCTGTATATATAATGTACTCATAATACAGGGGTGTACTCACTTATACTGAGCCCTGTATATATAATGTACTGATAATACAGGGGTGTACTCACTTATACTGAGCTCTGTATATATAATGTACTGATAATACAGGGGTGTACTCACTTATACTGAGCCCTGTATATATAATGTACTGATAATACAGGGGTGTACTCACTTATACTGAGCTCTGTATATATAATGTACTGATAATACAGGGGTGTACTCACTTATACTGAGCCCTGTATATATAATGTACTGATAATACAGGGGTGTACTCACTTATACTGAGCCCTGTATATATAATGTACTGATAATACAGGGGTGTACTCACTTATACTGAGCCCTGTATATATAATGTACTGATAATACAGGGGTGTACTCACTTATACTGAGCCCTGTATATATAATGTACTGATAATACAGGGGTGTACTCACTTATACTGAGCCCTGTATATATAATGTACTGATAATACAGGGGTGTACTCACTTATACTGAGCCCTGTATATATAATGTACTGATAATACAGGGGTGTAATCACTTATACTGACCCTGTATATATAATGTACTGATAATACAGGGGTGTACTCACTTATACTGAGCACTGTATATATAATGTACTGATAATACAGGGGTGTACTCACTTATACTGAGCCCTGTATATATAATGTACTGATAATACAGGGGTGCACTCACTTATACTGAGCCCTGTATATATAATGTACTGATAATACAGGGGTGCACTCACTTATGCTGAGCCCTGTATATATAATGTACTGATAATACAGGGGTGTACTCACTTATGCTGAGCCCTGTATATATAATGTACTGATAATACAGGGGTGTACTCACTTATACTGAGCCCTGTATATATAATGTACTGATAATACAGGGGTGTACTCACTTATACTGAGCCCTGTATATATAATGTACTGATAATACAGGGGTGTACTCACTTATGCTGAGCGCTGTATATATAATGTACTGATAATACAGGGGTGTACTCACTTATACTGAGCGCTGTATATATAATGTACTGATAATACAGGGGTGTACTCACTTATACTGAGCCCTGTATATATAATGTACTGATAATACAGGGGTGTACTCACTTATACTGAGCGCTGTATATATAATGTACTGATAATACAGGGGTGTACTCACTTATACTGAGCTCTGTATATATAATGTACTGATAATACAGGGGTGTACTCAGTTATAATGAGCGCTGTATATATAATGTACTGATAATACAGGGGTGTAATCACTTATACTGAGCGCTGTATATATAATGTACTGATAATACAGGGGTGTACTCACTTATGCTGAGCCCTGTATATATAATGTACTGATAATACAGGGGTGTACTCACCTATGCTGAGCGCTGTTTATATAATGTACTGATAATACAGGGGTGTACTCACTTATACTGAGCCCTGTATATATAATGTACTGATAATACAGGGGTGTACTCACTTATACTGAGCCCTGTATATATAATGTACTGATAATACAGGGGTGTACTCACTTATACTGAGCACTGTATATATAATGTACTGATAATACAGGGGTGTACTCACTTATACTGAGCCCTGTATATATAATGTACTGATAATACAGGGGTGTACTCACTTATACTGAGCCCTGTATATATAATGTACTGATAATACAGGGGTGTACTCACTTATACTGAGCCCTGTATATATAATGTACTGATAATACAGGGGTGTACTCACTTATACTGAGCTCTGTATATATAATGTACTGATAATACAGGGGTGTACTCACTTATACTGAGCCCTGTATATATAATGTACTGATAATACAGGGGTGTACTCACTTATACTGAGCCCTGTATATATAATGTACTGATAATACAGGGGTGTACTCACTTATACTGAGCGCTGTATATATAATGTACTGATAATACAGGGGTGTACTCACTTATACTGAGCGCTGTATATATAATGTACTGATAATACAGGGGTGTACTCACTTATACTGAGCCCTGTATATATAATGTACTGATAATACAGGGGTGTAATCACTTATACTGAGCCCTGTATATATAATGTACTGATAATACAGGGGTGTACTCACTTATACTGAGCACTGTATATATAATGTACTGATAATACAGGGGTGTACTCACTTATACTGAGCTCTGTATATATAATGTACTGATAATACAGGGGTGTACTCAGTTATAATGAGCGCTATATATATAATGTACTGATAATACAGGGGTGTAATCACTTATACTGAGCGCTGTATATATAATGTACTGATAATACAGGAGTGTACTCACTTATGCTGAGCCCTGTATATATAATGTACTGATAATACAGGGGTGTACTCACCTATGCTGAGCGCTGTTTATATAATGGACTGATAATACAGGGGTGTACTCACTTATACTGAGCCCTGTATATATAATGTACTGATAATACAGGGGTGTACTCACTTATACTGAGCCCTGTATATATAATGTACTGATAATACAGGGGTGTACTCACTTATACTGAGCCCTGTATATATAATGTACTGATAATACAGGGGTGTACTCACTTATGCTGAGCCCTGTATATATAATGTACTGATAATACAGGGGTGTACTCACCTATGCTGAGCCCTGTATATATAATGTACTGATAATACAGGGGTGTACTCACCTATGCTGAGCGCTGTTTATATAATGTACTGATAATACAGGGGTGTACTCACTTATACTGAGCCCTGTATATATAATGTACTGATAATACAGGGGTGTACTCACCTATGCTGAGCGCTGTTTATATAATGGACTGATAATACAGGGGTGTACTCACTTATACTGAGCCCTGTATATATAATGTACTGATAATACAGGGGTGTACTCACTTATACTGAGCCCTGTATATATAATGTACTGATAATACAGGGGTGTACTCACTTATACTGAGCGCTGTATATATAATGTACTGATAATACAGGGGTGTACTCACTTATACTGAGCGCTGTATATATAATGTACTGATAATACAGGGGTGTACTCACTTATGGTGAGCACTGTATATATAATGTACTGATAATACAGGGGTGTACTCACTTATACTGAGCCCTGTATATATAATGTACTGATAATACAGGGGTGTACTCACTTATACTGAGCGCTGTATATATAATGTACTGATAATACAGGGATGTACTCACTTATACTGAGCGCTGTATATATAATGTTCTGATAATACAGGGGTGTACTCACTTATACTGAGCCCTGTAT
This sequence comes from Phyllobates terribilis, assembly GCF_046119375.1. NCBI lineage: Eukaryota > Metazoa > Chordata > Amphibia > Anura > Dendrobatidae > Phyllobates > Phyllobates terribilis. Next base: position 92,836 of record NW_027365629.1, on the reverse strand, counting down.
ATATAATATACTGATAATACAGGGGTGTACTCACTTATACTGAGCCCTGTATATATAATGTACTGATAATACAGGGGTGTACTCACTTATACTGAGCCCTGTATATATAATGTACTGATAATACAGGGGTGTACTCACTTATACTGAGCCCTGTATATATAATGTACTGATAATACAGGGGTGTACTCACTTATACTGAGCGCTGTATATATAATGTTCTGATAATACAGGGGTGTACTCACTTATACTGAGCCCTGTATATATAATGTACTGATAATACAGGGGTGTACTCACTTATACTGAGCGCTGTATATATAATGTACTGATAATACAGGGGTGTAATCACTTATACTGAGCCCTGTATATATAATGTACTGATAATACAGGGGTGTACTCACTTATACTGAGCCCTGTATATATAATGTATTGATAATACAGGGGTGTACTCACTTATATTGAGCACTGTATATATAATGTACTGATAATACAGGGGTGTACTCACTTATACTGAGCGCTGTATATATAATGTACTGATAATACAGGGGTGTACTCACTTATACTGAGCCCTGTATATATAATGTACTGATGATACAGGGGGTGTACTCACTTATACTGAGCCCTGTATATATAATGTACTGATAATACAGGGGTGTACTCACTTATACTGAGCCCTGTATATATAATGTACTGATAATACAGGGGTGTACTCACTTATACTGAGCCCTGTATATATAATGTACTGATAATACAGGGGTGTACTCACTTATGCTGAGCTCTGTATATATAATGTACTAATAATACAGGGGTGTAATCACTTATACTGAGCCCTGTATATATAATGTACTGATAATACAGGGGTGTACTCACTTATGCTGAGCGCTGTATATATAATGTACTGATAATACAGGGGTGTACTCACTTATACTGAGCGCTGTATATATAATGTACTGATAATACAGGGGTGTACTCACTTATATTGAGCACTGTATATATAATGTACTGATAATACAGGGGTGTACTCACTTATACTGAGCGCTGTATATATAATGTACTGATAATACAGGGGTGTACTCACTTATATTGAGCACTGTATATATAATGTACTGATAATACAGGGGTGTACTCACTTATACTGAGCACTGTATTTATAATATACTGATAATACAGGGGTGTACTCACTTATACTGAGCACTGTATATATAATATACTGATAATACAGGGGTGTACTCACTTATACTGAGCCCTGTATATATAATGTACTGATAATACAGGAGTGTACTCACTTATACTGAGCGCTGTATATATAATATACTGATAATACAGGGGTGTACTCACTTATACTGAGCACTGTATATATAATGTACTGATAATACAGGGGTGTACTCACTTATACTGAGCACTGTATATATAATGTACTGATAATACAGGGGTGTACTCACTTATACTGAGCACTGTATATATAATATACTGATAATACAGGGGTGTACTCACTTATACTGAGCGCTGTATATATAATATACTGATAATACAGGGGTGTACTCACTTATACTGAGCGCTGTATATATAATATACTGATAATACAGGGGTGTACTCACTTATACTGAGCGCTGTATATATAATATACTGATAATACAGGGGTGTACTCACTTATACTGAGCACTGTATATATAATGTACTGATAATACAGGGGTGTACTCACTTATACTGAGCCCTGTATATATAATGTACTGATAATACAGGGGTGTACTCACTTATACTGAGCCCTGTATATATAATGTACTGATAATACAGGGGTGTACTCACTTATACTGAGCGCTGTATATATAATGTACTGATAATACAGGGGGTGTACTCACTTATACTGAGCACTGTATATATAATGTACTGATAATACAGGGGTGTACTCACTTATACTGAGCCCTGTATATATAATGTACTGATAATACAGGGGTGTACTCACTTATACTGAGCCCTGTATATATAATGTACTGATAATACAGGGGTGTACTCACTTATACTGAGCCCTGTATATATAATGTACTGATAATACAGGGGTGTACTCACTTATACTGAGCCCTGTATATATAATGTACTGATAATACAGGGATGTACTCACTTATACTGAGCCCTGTATATATAATGTACTGATAATACAGGGATGTACTCACTTATACTGAGCCCTGTATATATAATGGAATGATAATACAGGGGTGTACTCACTTATACTGAGCCCTGTATATATAATGGAATGATAATACAGGGGTGTACTCACTTATACTGAGCGCTGTATATATAATGTACTGATAATACAGGGGTGTACTCACTTATACTGAGCACTGTATATATAATGTACTGATAATACAGGGGTGTACTCACTTATACTGAGCACTGTATATATAATGTACTGATAATACAGGGGTGTACTCACTTATACTGAGCCCTGTATATATAATGTACTGATAATACAGGGGTGTACTCACTTATACTGAGCGCTGTATATATAATGTACTGATAATACAGGGGTGTACTCACTTATACTGAGCGCTGTATATATAATGTACTGATAATACAGGGGTGTACTCACTTATACTGAGCCCTGTATATATAATGTACTGATAATACAGGGGTGTACTCACTTATACTGAGCCCTGTATATATAATGTACTGATAATACAGGGGTGTACTCACTTATACTGAGCCCTGTATATATAATGTACTGATAATAGAGGGGTGTACTCACTTATACTGAGCCCTGTATATATAATGTACTGATAATACAGGGGTGTACTCACTTATACTGAGCCCTGTATATATAATGTACTGATAATACAGGGGTGTACTCACTTATACTGAGCCCTGTATATATAATGTACTGATAATACAGGGGTGTACTCACTTATACTGAGCCCTGTATATATAATGTACTGATAATACAGGGGTGTACTCACTTATACTGAGCCCTGTATATATAATGTACTGATAATACAGGGGTGTACTCACTTATACTGAGCCCTGTATATATAATGTACTGATAATACAGGGGTGTACTCACTTATACTGAGCCCTGTATATATAATGTACTGATAATACAGGGGTGTACTCACTTATACTGAGCCCTGTATATATAATGTACTGATAATACAGGGGTGTACTCGCTTATACTGAGCCCTGTATATATAATGTACTGATAATACAGGGGTGTACTCGCTTATACTGAGCACTGTATATATAATGTACTGATAATACAGGGGTGTAATCGCTTATACTGAGCACTGTATATATAATGTACTGATAATACAGGGGTGTAATCGCTTATACTGAGCACTGTATATATAATGTACTGATAATACAGGGGTGTACTCACTTATACTGAGCCCTGTATATATAATGTACTGATAATACAGGGGTGTAATCACTTATACTGAGCACTGTATATATAATGTACTGATAATACAGGGGTGTACTCACTTATACTGAGCCCTGTATATATAATGTACTGATAATACAGGGGTGTACTCTCTTATACTGAGCCCTGTATATATAATGTACTGATAATACAGGGGGTGTACTCACTTATACTGAGCCCTGTATATATAATGTACTGATAATACAGGGGTGTACTCACTTATACTGAGCCCTGTATATATAATGTACTGATAATACAGGGGTGTACTCACTTATACTGACCCTGTATATATAATGTACTGATAATACAGGGGTGTACTCACTTATACTGAGCCCTGTATATATAATGTACTGATAATACAGGGGTGTACTCACTTATACTGAGCACTGTATATATAATGTACTGATAATACAGGGGTGTACTCACTTATACTGAGCCCTGTATATATAATGTACTGATAATACAGGGGTGTACTCACTTATACTGAGCCCTGTATATATAATGTACTGATAATACAGGGGTGTATTCACTTATACTGAGCGCTGTATATATAATGTACTGATAATACAGGGGTGTAATCACTTATACTGACCCTGTATATATAATGTACTGATAATACAGGGGTGTACTCACTTATACTGAGCCCTGTATATATAATGTACTGATAATACAGGGGTGTACTCACTTATACTGAGCACTGTATATATAATGTACTGATAATACAGGGGTGTACTCACTTATACTGAGCCCTGTATATATAATGTACTGATAATACAGGGGTGTACTCACTTATACTGACCCTGTATATATAATGTACTGATAATACAGGGGTGCACTCACTTATACTGAGCGCTGTATATATAATGTACTGATAATACAGGGGTGTACTCACTTATACTGAGCCCTGTATATATAATGTACTGATAATACAGGGGTGTACTCACTTATACTGAGCCCTGTATATATAATGTACTGATAATACAGGGGTGTACTCACTTATACTGAGCCCTGTATATATAATGTACTGATAATACAGGGGTGTACTCACTTATACTGAGCCCTGTATATATAATGTACTGATAATACAGGGGTGTACTCACTTATGCTGAGCCCTTTATATATAATGTACTGATAATACAGGGGTGTACTCACTTATACTGAGCGCTGTATATATAATGTACTGATAATACAGGGGTGTACTCACTTATACTGAGCGCTGTATATATAATAGACTGATAATACAGGGGTGTACTCACTTATACTGAGCGCTGTATATATAATGTACTGATAATACAGGGGTGTACTCACTTAGACTGAGCCCTGTATATATATTGTACTGATAATACAGGGGTGTACTCACTTAGACTGAGCGCTGTATATATAATGTACTGATAATACAGGGGTGTACTCACTTAGACTGAGCCCTGTATATATATTGTACTGATAATACAGGGGTGTACTCACTTAGACTGAGCGCTGTATATATAATGTACTGATAATACAGGGGTGTACTCACTTATACTGAGCTCTGTATATATAATGTACTGATAATACAGGGGTGTACTCACTTATACTGAGCGCTGTATATATAATGTACTGATAATACAGGGGTGTACTCACTTATACTGAGCCCTGTATATATAATGTACTGATAATACAGGGGTGTACTACTTATACTGAGCACTGTATATATAATGTACTGATAATACAGGGGTGTACTCACTTATACTGAGCCCTGTATATATAATGTACTGATAATACAGGGGTGTACTACTTATACTGAGCACTGTATATATAATGTACTGATAATACAGGGGTGTACTACTTATACTGAGCACTGTATATATAATGTACTGATAATACAGGGGTGTACTCACTTAGACTGAGCCCTGTATATATAATGTACTGATAATACAGGGGTGTACTCACTTAGACTGAGCCCTGTATATATAATGTACTGATAATACAGGGGTGTACTCACTTAGACTGAGCCCTGTATATATATTGTACTGATAATACAGGGGTGTACTCACTTATACTGAGCGCTGTATATATAATGTACTGATAATACAGGGGTGTACTCACTTATACTGAGCCCTGTATATATAATGTACTGATAATACAGGGGTGTACTCACTTATACTGAGCCCTGTATATATAATGTACTGATAATACAGGGGTGTACTCACTTATACTGAGCGCTGTATATATAATGTACTGATAATACAGGGGTGTACTCACTTATACTGAGCGCTGTATATATAATGTACTGATAATACAGGGGTGTACTCACTTATACTGAGCGCTGTATATATAATGTACTGATAATACAGGGGTGTACTCACTTATACTGAGCCCTGTATATATAATGTACTGATAATACAGGGGGTGTACTCACTTATACTGAGCCCTGTATATATAATGTACTGATAATACAGGGGTGTACTCACTTATACTGAGCACTGTATATATAATGTACTGATAATACAGGGGTGTACTCACTTATACTGAGCCCTGTATATATAATGTACTGATAATACAGGGGTGTAATCACTTATACTGACCCTGTATATATAATGTACTGATAATACAGGGGTGTACTCACTTATACTGAGCCCTGTATATATAATGTACTGATAATACAGGGGTGTACTCACTTATACTGAGCCCTGTATATATAATGTACTGATAATACAGGGGTGTACTCACTTATACTGAGCCCTGTATATATAATGTACTGATAATACAGGGGTGTACTCACTTATACTGAGCGCTGTATATATAATGTACTGATAATACAGGGGTGTACTCTCTCATACTGAGCGCTGTATATATAATGTACTGATAATACAGGGGTGTACTCACTTATACTGAGCCCTGTATATATAATGTACTGATAATACAGGGGTGTACTCACTTATACTGAGCCCTGTATATATAATGTACTGATAATACAGGGGTGTACTCACTTATACTGAGCGCTGTATATATAATGTACTGATAATACAGGGGTGTACTCACTTATACTGAGCTCTGTATATATAATGTACTGATAATACAGGGGTGTACTCACTTATACTGAGCCCTGTATATATAATGTACTGATAATACAGGGGTGTACTCACTTATACTGAGCCCTGTATATATAATATACTGATAATACAGGGGTGTACTCACTTATACTGAGCCCTGTATATATAATGTACTGATAATACAGGGGTGTACTCACTTATACTGAGCGCTGTATATATAATGTACTGATAATACAGGGGGTGTACTCACTTATACTGAGCCCTGTATATATAATGTACTGATAATACAGGGGTGTACTACTTATACTGAGCGCTGTATATATAATGTACTGATAATACAGGGGTGTACTCACTTATACTGAGCCCTGTATATATAATGTACTGATAATACAGGGGTGTACTCACTTATACTGAGCCCTGTATATATAATGTACTGATAATACAGGGGTGTACTCACTTATACTGAGCGCTGTATATATAATGTACTGATAATACAGGGGTGTACTCACTTATACTGAGCCCTGTATATATAATGTACTGATAATACAGGGGTGTACTCACTTATACTGAGCACTGTATATGTAAAGTACTGATAATACAGGGGTGTAATCACTTATACTGAGCCCTGTATATGTAATGTACTGATAATACAGGGGTGTACTCACTTATACTGAGCGCTGTATATATAATGTACTGATAATACAGGGGTGTACTCACTTATACTGAGCGCTGTATATATAATGTACTGATAATACAGGGGGTGTACTCACTTATACTGAGCCCTGTATATATAATGTACTGATAATACAGGGGTGTACTCACTTATACTGAGCCCTGTATATATAATGTACTGATAATACAGGGGTGTACTCACTTATACTGAGCACTGTATATATAATGTACTGATAATACAGGGGTGTACTCACTTATACTGAGCCCTGTATATATAATGTACTGATAATACAGGGGTGTACTCACTTATACTGAGCGCTGTATATATAATGTACTGATAATACAGGGGTGTACTCACTTATACTGAGCCCTGTATATATAATGTACTGATAATACAGGGGGTGTACTCACTTATACTGAGCCCTGTATATATAATGTACTGATAATACAGGGGTGTAATCACTTATACTGAGCGCTGTATATATAATGTACTGATAATACAGGGGTGTACTCACTTATACTGAGCGCTGTATATATAATGTACTGATAATACAGGGGTGTACTCACTTATACTGAGCCCTGTATATATAATGTACTGATAATACAGGGGTGTACTTACTTATACTGAGCCCTGTATATATAATGTACTGATAATACAGGGGTGTAATCACTTATACTGACCCTGTATATATAATGTACTGATAATACAGGGGTGTACTCACTTATACTGAGCCCTGTATATATAATGTACTGATAATACAGGGGTGTACTCACTTATACTGACCCTGTATATATAATGTACTGATAATACAGGGGTGTACTCACTTATACTGAGCCCTGTATATATAATGTACTGATAATACAGGGGGTGTACTCACTTATACTGAGCCCTGTATATATAATGTACTGATAATACAGGGGTGTACTCACTTATACTGAGCCCTGTATATATAATGTACTGATAATACAGGGGTGTACTCACTTATACTGAGCCCTGTATATATAATGTACTGATAATACAGGGGTGTACTCACTTATACTGAGCCCTGTATATATAATGTACTGATAATACAGGGGTGTACTCACTTATACTGAGCCCTGTATATATAATGTACTGATAATACAGGGGTGTACTCACTTATACTGAGCGCTGTATATATAATGTACTGATAATACAGGGGTGTACTCACTTATACTGAGCCCTGTATATATAATGTACTGATAATACAGGGGTGTACTCACTTATACTGAGCACTGTATATATAATGTACTGATAATACAGGGGTGTACTCACTTATACTGAGCACTGTATATATAATGTACTGATAATACAGGGGTGTACTCACTTATACTGAGCCCTGTATATATAATGTACTGATAATACAGGGGTGTACTCACTTATACTGAGCGCTGTATATATAATGTACTGATAATACAGGGGTGTACTCACTTATACTGAGCCCTGTATATATAATGTACTGATAATACAGGGGTGTACTCACTTATACTGAGCGCTGTATATATAATGTACTGATAATACAGGGGTGTACTCACTTATACTGATCCCTGTATATATAATGTACTGATAATACAGGGGGTGTACTCACTTATACTGAGCCCTGTATATATAATGTACTGATAATACAGGGGTGTACTACTTATACTGAGCACTGTATATATAATGTACTGATAATACAGGGGTGTACTCACTTATACGGAGCCCTGTATATATAATGTACTGATAATACAGGGGTGTACTCACTTATACTGAGCGCTGTATATATAATGTACTGATAATACAGGGGTGTACTCACTTATACTGAGCGCTGTATATATAATGTACTGATAATACAGGGGTGTACTCACTTATACTGAGCCCTGTATATATAATGTACTGATAATACAGGGGTGTACTCACTTATACTGAGCACTGTATATATAATGTACTGATAATACAGGGGTGTACTACTTATACTGAGCACTGTATATATAGTGTACTGATAATACAGGGGTGTACTCACTTATACTGAGCCTTGTATATATAATGTTCTGATAATACGGGTGTGTACATTTATGTATTGAACATGTGACTCCAGAAGGATTAGTGGTGGATGATGGAGGTCCCTGGTCGGAGATGTCCCTTCTGCACACGGTGGAATCATGGAGACAATATGATCACAACCTCTGGATTCTCCTTTCTGGAGTCTGAGCCTCGTGCAGAAATCCCGGCGCCTCCGGCCTCGGCTGTGATCACTGGGGTCATTAATGGTCATCTGAGGAAGGTTCTGCCGCTGAATGTACAAAGCATCGGGATCCACTGCCGGCAGCGTCTGTGTGATCACTGACCAATGATTTCCCCGTTGTGCTCAATGGAGACTAGAGGGGTTCGTCAACCGGACATTACGCTCCCCTACACCATAATGATAGGAGTAGGACCCGTGTGACGTTCCCTCATAAATGTTATCAGGGAACAGCCAGGTGGCCCCGCCGATAACCTGTTGTCGCAAGCTTAGCACTGGCTTTAATGAAGGGGAGCTCTTAGTTTTCGTAGATGCAAGGGACAGAACTACAGTAAACTATCTCCCATGACTGACAAATGACAAATCCCAAGCTCTGATTTTTATCAGATCAAGTTTACTCAAACATACCTGCCTATGGTGAGCTGATATGGGGGGCTGACAGTGAAATGTTTAGGTCTTTAGAAGATTGAGATCCAGAATTTTTAAGATATCTTTGCCCCTGGAGGTCCCAGGTGGGAGATAGTTGTCATGTTTCCTATCACTATTTTACCTTTCTATAGAGATGAAGCATGGCATGCATAGCATCATCATTCTAACGTTATTACGTTGGAGGTGTTAGGGTGGCCATAGAGTGATGTGAGTGAATGTGTTATGTTTGTCACTTCACCAGTTATAATTAATCCCATATTTTTAATGTTAGGGTGATATGTTCCCTCTCCGGAAATGTCTTTAGGGATTTGTCAATTTTTCTCTACGACAAACGTCCTTTCATGGCTTTGCCCACGTGGTCTCCAAGCCAATCTTCAGCTATCATTGCGTCCAAGACAAAAGTTGGACTTATCACTGAAGAGGACAGACCTCCCACCAGCCTCCATTGCCATCTCGATCTGCACCATAATAACCTTTCAGAGTGGTGGAGTGAGGTCAGTGATGAGGCACGTTTTGGAAATGTAGTTTCCATCATTTACAGATCTCTATCACGTCTCCGTCCGGTGATTTCCATGATTCCATCGCTTTTCCTTCTTATGGGATTATTATGAGAAGTGTGATGATATAATGAGGCACGATAGTGTCAATGCTGACCGGTATCTTATGGCACTTCTTTTTTGACCCTATAGGAGCTCCAGGCCATTCTTTGGGACTGACTATGAGTAAAGGGGATTCTGGAGATCCTGGGGCCCCTGGTGAGCCAGGTAATGTAGGCTACATAGGAACGGAGGGCCCACCAGGACCTCCAGGAGATCAAGGCCCTAAAGGAGCGAGTGGAGCCATGGAAGATGCCAAGGCTCAGCGAAGACCAGCGTTCTCTGCTGTCCAGCAAAAAATTAAAGACAATCGGCTCCTGTTTACCCAGATCATCACCAATGAGGCAAATGTGTATGACGCCAGCACGGGGGCGTTCTCCTGCGCCGAGGCTGGGTACTACTATTTTACCTTCCAGGTGGTCTCGCTGGGGGACCTCTGTCTGCAGATCTGGGTGAAGAAACATGGAGAGGCCGGTAGGAAACTGCTGAGCTTCTGTGACCGCAATGTGCGCAATCAACCACAGGTGAACTCAGGGGGCTCTGTCCTCAATCTAGGCCTTGGGGATCAGGTCTGGATAGAAGCTGATGCCAAATTCCGAAAAATGGCAGGAGCCGATGTCAGCAGCATCTTCAGCGGCTTCCTGCTGTACCCAAGAGATTAGCATAGCGCATAAAATAGAGCCTCCCCGAACTTGGCGGTCCTCCATGATCATAGCTGGTGGCCCTTTGAGACTGGAGGTCCTCTGTGACTTAGGCCAGTTGTCCTCCATGACTTAAGCTGATGGTCCTCAGTGACTGGTGGTCCTCCATAACTTAGGTGGTCCTCAGTGACCGTGGCCAAGTTAACCCTTTGTTAAACTTTCTGCATTTGAGCCCCCCTCAGCTTTGAGCCCTCTCGTTTCTAGATCTATCTTGAGTAGGTGTCCTCAGCTTCTCGCATTCTCTGTTGTTCCTGCAATAAATCGGTATTACACTTCACCTTCTGAGTCCTTCAGTACCTTACACAGACCCTTATTCCCACTTCTACCATGTGTGACTGGAGTATAACACACTGCACCTGTGATATCTCCAACGGCTCCGCAGCGGTCGCTCTCGGGTCACTCCGCAGCGGTCGCTCTCGGGTCACTCCGCAGCGGTCGCTCTCGGGTCACTCCGCAGCGGTCGCTCTCGGGTCACTCCGCAGCGGTCGCTCTCGGGTCACTCCGCAGCGGTCGCTCTCGGGTCACTCCACCAACGCTCCAGCTCTTCTCGGACTCGGTGGTACCATTGGGTGTAGATCCTTAGGCACTGCCGCCGTGTGACCTTCTCCAGGAATGGCCACTTCGGGACTTTGTGATGTGAGGTCGGCTCAGCTCCAAGTCCTAGTAGGTGAATAATGTTATTATGGGGGCAGAGACCCCTCCACACATGTGATAGGGGTGCTGCTCGTGCCCTGACCCAAACCCTCTTTGGCACTACCTGTTCCGCATTCCTCCTTTCGGCCGTCACATACTTAAGAAAGCTCGTTGGATGCCAGCAACGTATTCTGCACCCACTTGGCTCAAAGAAGAAGAAGCCAAAGATTCTAAGAAAGATTTGAGAAAGCTGAAGAAGGGCAAATAGTGGCACTGCGATGTAGGCAGAGAGGCCATGATGGCTGGTAATGTCCATGTCTGCAGGACACCATGCGACTACTGCTGCGAGGCGGTCATGGGCAGATTGTCTGCCAGCTTCTCCATTAAGCTTTCTAGAAGTGACCATTCTTCGTGTTCAGCATTTTCCTCATTTCTCTTACAAGAAACGGAACTTGTGGTTCCAGTCACAGATGGAAAAAGCAGAAGAGAAATTCCAAGTGTCAGCACCAGCAATGGAGGAGGAAAGAGGATGTGACAGGCAGCATTTTCTTCTCAGGCAGAGATTACCGGTCACTGAGGACAGAGCAATCTTCAAAGGTGTCCAGTGCTAGAGGTCAGTGCGTAAATTTTGGGGCATATGGATATGAGGGCTGTCATGTAGCACGCAGAGAATGGGAATAGAGTGACTGCACCTTCTCCAACTGGCTGTACCTCCCTTCTTCCAATAACTGCACCTTTATTCAGTGACTTCACTTTCCTGATGTGACTGCACCTTCCTCCAGCGACCGCACCTTCCTCTTCATCCAGTGACTCCACTTTCCTTCTTTGCTCTCTCTAGTGACTGCACCTTCCTCCAGTGACTGCACCTTCCTCTTCATCCAGTGACTCCACTTTCCTTCTTTGCTCTCTAGTGACTGCACCTTCCTCCAGCGACTGCATCTTCCTCTTCATCCAGTGACTCCACTTTCCTTCTTTGCTCTCTCCAGTGACTGCACCTTCCTCCAGTGACTGCACCTTCCTCCAGTGACTGCACCTTCCTCTTCATCCAGTGACTCCACTTTCCTTCTTTGCTCTCTAGTGACTGCACCTTCCTCCAGTGACTGCACCTTCCTCTTCATCCAGTGACTTCACTTTCCTTCTTTGCTCTTCCTCCAGTGACTGCACTTTCCTTCTTTGCTCTCTAGTGACTGCACCTTCCTCCAGCGACTGCATCTTCCTCTTCATCCAGTTACTCCACTTTCCTTCTTTGCTCTCTCTAGTGACTGCACCTTCCTCCAGTGACCGCACCTTCCTCCAGCGACTGCACCTTCCTCTTCATCCAGTGACTTCACTTTCCTTCTTTGCTCTCTCTAGTGACTGCACCTTCCTCCAGTGACCACACCTTCCTCTTCATCCAGTGACTCCACTTTCCTTCTTTGCTCTCTAGTGACTGCACCTTCCTCCAGTGACCGCACCTTCCTCTTCATCCAGTGACTCCACTTTCCTTCTTTGCTCTCTAGTGACTGCACCTTCCTCCAGTGACTGCACCTTCCTCTTCATCCAGTGACTCCACTTTCCTTCTTTGCTCTCTAGTGACTGCACCTTCCTCCAGCGACTGCATCTTCCTCTTCATCCAGTGACTCCACTTTCCTTCTTTGCTCTCTCCAGTGACTGCACCTTCCTCCAGTGACTGCACCTTCCTCTTCATCCAGTGACTCCACTTTCCTTCTTTGCTCTCTAGTGACTGCACCTTCCTCCAGTGACTGCACCTTCCTCTTCATCCAGTGACTTCACTTTCCTTCTTTGCTCTTCCTCCAGTGACTGCACTTTCCTTCTTTGCTCTCTAGTGACTGCACCTTCCTCCAGCGACTGCATCTTCCTCTTCATCCAGTTACTCCACTTTCCTTCTTTGCTCTCTCTAGTGACTGCACCTTCCTCCAGTGACCGCACCTTCCTCCAGCGACTGCACCTTCCTCTTCATCCAGTGACTTCACTTTCCTTCTTTGCTCTCTCTAGTGACTGCACCTTCCTCCAGTGACCACACCTTCCTCTTCATCCAGTGACTCCACTTTCCTTCTTTGCTCTCTAGTGACTGCACCTTCCTCCAGTGACCGCACCTTCCTCTTCATCCAGTGACTCCACTTTCCTTCTTTGCTCTCTAGTGACTGCACCTTCCTCCAGTGACTGCACCTTCCTCTTCATCCAGTGACTCCACTTTCCTTCTTTGCTCTCTAGTGACTGCACCTTCCTCCAGCGACTGCATCTTCCTCTTCATCCAGTGACTCCACTTTCCTTCTTTGCTCTCTCCAGTGACTGCACCTTCCTCCAGTGACTGCACCTTCCTCCAGTGACTGCACCTTCCTCTTCATCCAGTGACTCCACTTTCCTTCTTTGCTCTCTAGTGACTGCACCTTCCTCCAGTGACTGCACCTTCCTCTTCATCCAGTGACTTCACTTTCCTTCTTTGCTCTTCCTCCAGTGACTGCACTTTCCTTCTTTGCTCTCTAGTGACTGCACCTTCCTCCAGCGACTGCATCTTCCTCTTCATCCAGTTACTCCACTTTCCTTCTTTGCTCTCTCTAGTGACTGCACCTTCCTCCAGTGACCGCACCTTCCTCCAGCGACTGCACCTTCCTCTTCATCCAGTGACTTCACTTTCCTTCTTTGCTCTCTCTAGTGACTGCACCTTCCTCCAGTGACCACACCTTCCTCTTCATCCAGTGACTTCACTTTCCTTCTTTGCTCTCTCTAGTGACTGCACCTTCCTCCAGTGACTGCACCTTCCTCCAGTGACTGCACCTTCCTCTTCATCCAGTGACTTCACTTTCCTTCTTTGCTCTTCCTCCAGTGACTGCACTTTCCTTCTTTGCTCTCTAGTGACTGCACCTTCCTCCAGTGACCACACCTTCCTCTTCATCCAGTTACTCCACTTTCCTTCTTTGCTCTCTCTAGTGACTGCACCTTCCTCCAGTGACCGCACCTTCCTCCAGCGACTGCACCTTCCTCTTCATCCAGTGACTTCACTTTCCTTCTTTGCTCTCTCTAGTGACTGCACCTTCCTCCAGTGACCACACCTTCCTCTTCATCCAGTGACTCCACTTTCCTTCTTTGCTCTCTAGTGACTGCACCTTCCTCCAGCGACTGCATCTTCCTCTTCATCCAGTTACTCCACTTTCCTTCTTTGCTCTCTCTAGTGACTGCACCTTCCTCCAGTGACTGCACCTTCCTCCAGTGACCGCACCTTCCTCTTCATCCAGTGACTCCACTTTCCTTCTTTGCTCTCTAGTGACTGCACCTTCCTCCAGTGACTGCACCTTCCTCTTCATCCAGTGACTCCACTTTCCTTCTTTGCTCTCTAGTGACTGCACCTTCCTCCAGCGACTGCATCTTCCTCTTCATCCAGTGACTCCACTTTCCTTCTTTGCTCTCTCCAGTGACTGCACCTTCCTCCAGTGACTGCACCTTCCTCCAGTGACTGCACCTTCCTCTTCATCCAGTGACTCCACTTTCCTTCTTTGCTCTCTAGTGACTGCACCTTCCTCCAGTGACTGCACCTTCCTCTTCATCCAGTGACTTCACTTTCCTTCTTTGCTCTTCCTCCAGTGACTGCACTTTCCTTCTTTGCTCTCTAGTGACTGCACCTTCCTCCAGCGACTGCATCTTCCTCTTCATCCAGTTACTCCACTTTCCTTCTTTGCTCTCTCTAGTGACTGCACCTTCCTCCAGTGACCGCACCTTCCTCCAGCGACTGCACCTTCCTCTTCATCCAGTGACTTCACTTTCCTTCTTTGCTCTCTCTAGTGACTGCACCTTCCTCCAGTGACCACACCTTCCTCTTCATCCAGTGACTTCACTTTCCTTCTTTGCTCTCTCTAGTGACTGCACCTTCCTCCAGTGACTGCACCTTCCTCTTCATCCAGTGACTTCACTTTCCTTCTTTGCTCTTCCTCCAGTGACTGCACTTTCCTTCTTTGCTCTCTAGTGACTGCACCTTCCTCCAGTGACCACACCTTCCTCTTCATCCAGTTACTCCACTTTCCTTCTTTGCTCTCTCTAGTGACTGCACCTTCCTCCAGTGACCGCACCTGCCTCCAGCGACTGCACCTTCCTCTTCATCCAGTGACTTCACTTTCCTTCTTTGCTCTCTCTAGTGACTGCACCTTCCTCCAGTGACCGCACCTTCCTCTTCATCCAGTGACTCCACTTTCCTTCTTTGCTCTCTCTAGTGACTGCACCTTCCTCCAGTGACTGCACCTTCCTCCAGTGACTCCACTTTCCTTCTTTGCTCTCTCCAGTGACTGCACCTTCCTCCAGTGACTGCATCTTCCTCTTCATCCAGTGACTCCACTTTCCTTCTTTGCTCTCTCTAGTGACTGCACCTTCCTCCAGTGACTGCACCTTCCTCCAGTGACTGCACCTTCCTCTTCATCCAGTGACTCCACTTTCCTTCTTTGCTCTCTAGTGACTGCACCTTCCTCCAGTGACTGCACCTTCCTCTTCATCCAGTGACTCCACTTTCCTTCTTTGCTCTCTAGTGACTGCACCTTCCTCCAGTGACTGCACCTTCCTCCAGTGACTGCACCTTCCTCCAGTGACTGCACCTTCCTCTTCATCCAGTGACTCCACTTTCCTTCTTTGCTCTCTAGTGACTGCACCTTCCTCCAGTGACTGCACCTTCCTCCTCATCCAGTGACTCCACTTTCCTTCTTTGCTCTCTCTAGTGACTGCACCTTCCTCCAGTGACTGCACCTTCCTCTTCATCCAGTGACTCCACTTTCCTTCTTTGCTCTCTAGTGACTGCACCTTCCTCCAGCGACTGCATCTTCCTCTTCATCCAGTGACTCCACTTTCCTTCTTTGCTCTCTCTAGTGACTGCACCTTCCTCCAGTGACTGCACCTTCCTCTTCATCCAGTGACTCCACTTTCCTTCTTTGCTCTCTAGTGACTGCACCTTCCTCCAGTGACTGCACCTTCCTCCAGTGACTGCACCTTCCTCTTCATCCAGTGACTTCACTTTCCTTCTTTGCTCTTCCTCCAGTGACTGCACTTTCCTTCTTTGCTCTCTAGTGACTGCACCTTCCTCCAGCGACTGCATCTTCCTCTTCATCCAGTTACTCCACTTTCCTTCTTTGCTCTCTCTAGTGACTGCACCTTCCTCCAGTGACCGCACCTTCCTCCAGCGACTGCACCTTCCTCTTCATCCAGTGACTTCACTTTCCTTCTTTGCTCTCTCTAGTGACTGCACCTTCCTCCAGTGACGGCACCTTCCTCTTCATCCAGTGACTCTACTTTCCTTCTTTGCTCTCTCTAGTGACTGCACCTTCCTCTTCATCCAGTGACTCCACTTTCTTTCTTTCCTCTCTCTAGTGACTGCACCTTCCTCCAGTGACCGGACCTTCCTCCAGCGACTGCACCTTCCTCTTCCTCCAGTGACTCCACTTTCCTTCTTTGCTCTCTCTAGTGACTGCACCTTCCTCCAGTGACTGCACCTTCCTCCAGTGACTCCACTTTCCTTCTTTGCTCTCTCTAGTGACTGCACCTTCCTCCAGTGACTGCACCTTCCTCCAGCGACTGCACCTTCCTCTTCATCCAGTGACTCCACTTTCCTTCTTTCCTCTCTCTAGTGACTGCACCTTCCTCCAGTGACCGCACCTTCCTCTTCATCCATTGACTCCACCTTCCTTCTTTGCTCTCTCTAGTGACTGCACCTTCCTCCAGTGACCGCACCTTCCTCCAGCGACTGCACCTTCCTCTTCATCCAGTGACTCCACCTTCCTTCTTTGCTCTCTCTAGTGACTGCACTTTCCTCATCAAGTGACTCCACTTTCCTTCTTTGCTCTCTCTAGTGACTGCACCTTCCTCTTCCTCCAGTGACTCCACTTTCCTTCTTTGCTCTCTCTAGTGACTGCACCTTCCTCCAGTGACTGCACTTTCCTTCTTTGCTCTCTCTAGTGACTGCACCTTCCTCTTCATCCAGTGACTCCACTTTCCTTCTTTGCTCTCTCTAGTGACTGCACCTTCCTCTTCATCCAGTGACTCCACCTTCCTTCTTTGCTCTCTAGTGACTGCACCTTCCTCCAGTGACCGCACCTTCCTCCAGCGACTGCACCTTCCTCTTCATCCAGTGACTCCACTTTCCTTCTTTCCTCTCTCTAGTGACTGCACCTTCCTCCAGTGACCGCACCTTCCTCTTCATCCATTGACTCCACCTTCCTTCTTTGCTCTCTCTAGTGACTGCACCTTCCTCCAGTGACCGCACCTTCCTCCAGTGACTGCACCTTCCTCTTCATCCAGTGACTTCACTTTCCTTCTTTGCTCTTCCTCCAGTGACTGCACTTTCCTTCTTTGCTCTCTAGTGACTGCACCTTCCTCCAGTGACCACACCTTCCTCTTCATCCAGTTACTCCACTTTCCTTCTTTGCTCTCTCTAGTGACTGCACCTTCCTCCAGTGACCGCACCTGCCTCCAGCGACTGCACCTTCCTCTTCATCCAGTGACTTCACTTTCCTTCTTTGCTCTCTCTAGTGACTGCACCTTCCTCCAGTGACTGCACTTTCCTTCTTTGCTCTCTAGTGACTGCACCTTCCTCCAGTGACTGCACTTTCCTTCTTTGCTCTCTAGTGACTGCACCTTCCTCTTCATCCAGTGACTCCACCTTCCTTCTTTGCTCTCTCTAGTGACTGCACCTTCCTCCAGTGACCGCACCTTCCTCTTCATCCAGTGACTCCACTTTCCTTCTTTGCTCTCTAGTGACTGCACCTTCCTCTTCATCCAGTGACTCCACTTTCCTTCTTTGCTCTCTAGTGACTGCACCTTCCTCTTCATCCAGTGACTCCACTTTCCTTCTTTGCTCTCTCCAGTGACTGCACCTTCCTCCAGTGACTGCACCTTCCTCCAGTGACTCCACTTTCCTTCTTTGCTCTCTCTAGTGACTGCACCTTCCTCCAGTGACTGCACCTTCCTCCAGTGACTGCATCTTCCTCTTCATCCAGTGACTCCACTTTCCTTCTTTGCTCTCTCTAGTGACTGCACCTTCCTCCAGTGACTGCACTTTCCTTCTTTGCTCTCTAGTGACTGCACCTTCCTCCAGTGACTGCACTTTCCTTCTTTGCTCTCTAGTGACTGCACCTTCCTCTTCATCCAGTGACTCCACCTTCCTTCTTTGCTCTCTCTAGTGACTGCACCTTCCTCCAGTGACCGCACCTTCCTCTTCATCCAGTGACTCCACTTTCCTTCTTTGCTCTCTAGTGACTGCACCTTCCTCTTCATCCAGTGACTCCACTTTCCTTCTTTGCTCTCTCTAGTGACTGCACCTTCCTCTTCATCCAGTGACTCCACTTTCCTTCTTTGCTCTCTCCAGTGACTGCACCTTCCTCCAGTGACTGCACCTTCCTCCAGTGACTCCACTTTCCTTCTTTGCTCTCTCTAGTGACTGCACCTTCCTCCAGTGACTGCACCTTCCTCCAGTGACTGCATCTTCCTCTTCCTCCAGTGACTCCACTTTCCTTCTTTGCTCTCTCCAGTGACTGCACCTTCCTCCAGTGACTGCACCTTCCTCCAGTGACTGCACCTTCCTCCAGTGACTGCACCTTCCTCCAGTGACCGCACCTTCCTCCAGTGACTGCATCTTCCTCCAGTGACTGCATCTTCCTCTTCCTCCAGTGACTCCACTTTCCTTCTTTGCTCTCTCCAGTGACTGCACCTTCCTCCAGTGACTGCACCTTCCTCCAGTGACTGCACCTTCCTCCAGTGACTGCACCTTCCTCCAGTGACCGCACCTTCCTCCAGTGACTGCACCTTCCTCTTCATCCAGTGACTCCAGTTTCCTTCTTTGCTCTTCCTCCAGTGACTGCACCTTCCTCCAGTGACTGCACCTTCCTCCAGTGACCGCACCTTCCTCCAGTGACTGCACCTTCCTCTTCATCCAGTGACTCCACTTTCCTTCTTTGCTCTTCCTCCAGTGACCGCGCCGTTCTCCTATGATGGAGTAAAAGTATTGGTTCCGCCATTTTCCCTGTGAGAGTCTCATTGTCTATTCTTGTAGAGAACATCAATTATGTTGCTTGAAACTGGTGTCCTTGTCCTGATGCTGTTCACATGGGTGGAGAGTTCAGACTCTCCATGCTTCGCAGCGATGCCAGGTATGCCAGGAATACCAGGAATCCCAGGCAGAGATGGACGAGATGGGCAGAAAGGAGCAATAGGAGAGAAAGGTAAATTACTTTCCCAGCTGATAATTCTTTAATATTCCACTTAAATCTCATCTGGTGTCAAGGGCTGTGTGTGCCATCTACTGAGAAGATGTCCTTTCAGATTCACAGTCAATAGAAAGAAAAAGGTCTCAACTCCCTGTGACTAAATCATTGTGGACTAGCTGTGGGTTACAGACCCTTGTCCTCTCCTGGTCCTCCTCCTTTGTTTACAGGTCACTATCCTCTGTTTGGTCTTCTCTCCTTTACAGGTTACTATCATCATCTGGTTCTTCTCCTTGGTTTACAAGGAATTGTCCTCTCCTGGTTCTCCAGTTGTCTTCCTTGACTTACAGATCCGTGTTTAGTTCTCCTCTCCTTTGGCTTACAGTTAACATTGTCCTCAACTGGTTTTAATCCATTGTTTTCAGGTCACTGTCCTCTCCTGTTTCTTCTCCCCTTGGTTTGTCTTTTTCTGTTTCAACTCCATGGTTTTCTGGTCACTGTCCTCTTGTCGTTCTACTCCCCTTGGTTTTCTGGTCACTGTCCTCTTGTCGTTCTACTCCCCTTGGTTTTCTGGTCACTGTCCTCTTCTGGTTCTCCTCCTTAGTTAACAGATCACTGTCCATTCCTGGTTCTCCGCTCCTTTGGCTTACAGTTCACGCTGCCCTTGGTTGACTTTCCTCCAATGTTTCCAGGTCAATGTCCTCTTTTTGATCTTTTCTCCTTGGTTTTCAAATCACTGTCCTCTCATGGTTCTCTACCTCTTTAACTTATAGGACACAGTCCTTTCCTCCTCCTTGTTTCATATGTCAGTGTTCTTCTTGGTTCAGTGCTCCAAGAGCTATTTTTTCTCGACTCCATTCCTAGGTTTCTATTAGTAATTTGTTTCTTGTCATCTCTTCGATGCTTATGCTTTTGCTCTGGTATTATTGGAGTCATGTCACGTTTCTTACTCTGGTGTCCTCTTGTCATCACACAGGTATTCCAGCCAGCTCTCACATGTTAAATCTTAAAGGTGAAAAAGGGACAAAGGGGCTTCCAGGTCCAATGGGAAAAAATGGACCAAAGGGACCACCTGGCCCTCCTGGGGACAAAGGTGAGCAAGGCCCCCATGGGGACAAAGGAATTTCGGGTAACCACAAGCAACAATATCAATCAGCTTTCACAATGGCGAGAGCAACAGAAATACACCCTGCAAAGAACACCCCCATCATATTCAACAGAGTCATCACCAATGACCACCAGGACTATAATGCCACTTCAGGATCTTTTGTGTGCCGGATCCCTGGACTGTATTACTTTGTGTATCATGCTTCACATTCCTCCAACCTTTGTGTCTCTCTATACGCAGCCAATGTCCGAAAGGTCAGCTTCTGTGACCACATGTCCAACTCCCAGCAGGTCACATCAGGGGGGGTGCTGGTCCAGCTGAAGAGGAGCCAAGAGGTGTGGTTGTCTGTCAATGACTACAACGGTATGATAGGAATCGAGGATAACGACAGCGTGTTCTCAGGGTTCCTTGTATTTCCAGATTAGAACTCCAACTCCAACTCCAACTCCAACTCCAACTCCAACTCCAACTCCAACTCCAACTCCAACTCCAACTCCAACTCCAACTCCAACTCCAACTCCAACTCCAACTCCAACTCCAACTCCTTACCTGGGCCGGAGATTAAATCTGGCTTTACACAAGGGATTACCATGTGCGTTCAGCCATCTGTAATTTCCATGACAAGAATCTGTCGGTAAGATCGTCCCTCCAGAGCTGTCTATGTGGACATGGAGGTCATAGGAAGCTGAATTAAATGATACATTGATATCTGCAATCAGATTTCTTAATCCAGAGAAATCCACATTTTCTTAATATGTAAATGAGCTATTAAGATCTATGGGCGGGATATAGATCTCCCTGACACTCCACCTCCAGAGCTTATTGTAAATTACAGGGGGTGTTACCAGTGTGAGACATGTAATGACTGACAGTCCTCTCTCATAACCACACACAGCTCTGCCGTGAGATCAGGAGAGCATAGAGCGGCCATCGCTCATCACACCGGAAACACCTTATGTCATTTACAATACACTCTGGAGGCGGAGTCTTGTGGAGAGCTATGCCCCAACCATAGATCTTAAATCCACATTTTTTTAAATATGTAAATAAGTTGTTATCTGGAATAAGACATCAGATTGCAGATATCAAGGTATTAAAGTATTCAGCTACCTATGACCAGCGTGTTCATATATACGGCTCAAGATGGACAATCCTCCTGACAAATGTTCTTTAAACATGTAGACCGCAATCAGCCAATCATACATGTTTATGAAGTTGTGGAAGAACCTGATCTTTTTGACCTATCTAAATGGCTCTGTCCTTTTTCCTCCTCCTGTCCTCTGTCTTCCTTCCTCCTCCACAAGACCTGTGTTCTTTATCTCCTAATGCAGACCTCTGTCCTTTTCCTCCCCCTCTCTGTCTTCTTCCTCCTCCTGTCCTTTCTGTCCTCCTTCCCCCTTCTCCATACCTCTGTCCTCTTCCTCCTGCTCCAGACATCTTTGTCCTCCTCCTCCTTCTGTCCTCATTCCCCCTTCGCCAGACCTCTCAGTCCTTTAACTCCTTCTCCAGACAGCTTTAGTCCTTTTCTTC
The DNA here is from genome assembly GCF_046119375.1 of Phyllobates terribilis. Taxonomy (NCBI): domain Eukaryota; kingdom Metazoa; phylum Chordata; class Amphibia; order Anura; family Dendrobatidae; genus Phyllobates; species Phyllobates terribilis. The sequence continues at coordinate 70,315 of NW_027365629.1, read as the reverse complement.
CTCCTCCTGTCCTTTTTGTCCACCTTCCACTTGCTGTCCTCCTTCCACCTCCTCCAGACCACTCTGTCCTTTTCTTCCTCCTCCAGGCCTCTGTTCATTTCCTCATCATCATCATCATCCTGTCCTCCTTTCCACTTCTCCAGACCTCCCTGTCCTCTTACTCCTCCTCCAGACAAATTTGTCCTTTTTCTCCTCCTGTCCTCATTCTCCTGTCCTCTCTGCCCTCTTCTTCCTCCTCTCCTTTGTCCTTTTCCTCCTCCTGTCCTCTCTGCCCTCCTCTTCTTCCTCCTCCTCCTGTCTTCTCTGCCCTCTTTGTCCTTTTCCTCCTCCTGTCCTCTTCCTCCTCCTCCTCCTCCTCCTCTCTTCTTTGTATTTTTCCTCCTCCTGTCCTCTCTGCCCTCCTCTTCTTCCTCCTCCTCCTGTCCTCTCTGCCCTCTTTGTCCTTTTCCTCCTCCTGTCCTCTTCCTCCTCCTCCTCCTCCTCTCTTCTTTGTCCTTTTCCTCCTCCTGTCCTCCTCTTCTTCCTCCTCCTCCTGTCCTCTCTGCCCTCTTTGTCCTTTTCCTCCTCCTGTCCTCTTCCTCCTCCTCCTCCTCCTCTCTTCTTTGTCCTTTTCCTCCTCCTGTCCTCCTCTTCTTCCTCCTCCTCCTGTCCTCTCTGCCCTCTTTGTCCTTTTCCTCCTCCTGTCCTCTCTGCCCTCTTCCTCTTCTTCTTCTTCCTCCTCCTCCTGTCCTCTCTGCCCTCTTTGTCCTTTTCCTCCTCCTGTCCTCTTCCTCCTCCTCCTCTCTTCTTTGTCCTTTTCCTCCTCCTGTCCTCTCTGCCCTCTTCCTCTTCTTCTTCTTCCTCCTCCTCCTGTCCTCTCTGCCCTCTTTGTCCTCCTTCTCCTGTCCTCTCTATCTTCTTTGTCCTCCTCCTCTTCTTCTTCCTCCTCCTGTCCTTTGTCCTTTTCCTCCTCCTGTCTTCTCTGCCCTCCTCTTCTTTCTCCTCCTGTCCTCTCTACCCTCTTTGTACTCCTTCTCCTGTCCTCTCTATCTTCTTTGTCCTTTTTCTCCTCCTCCCGTACCATCTGTTCTCGTTCCTCCTCCTCCAGACTCCTCAACTCCCCCCTTTCTGGTATGGCAATGCTACCAGCCATGTTACCTGGACTCAGCATAGTGTTTGCAGCTTTTTTTCTTGCTGTAGATTGTAACCTCCTCTGCACAACTCTCATGCGGAGTCCTGCTCACTTATTCACTGATTGGCTTCATCTTTTCTGGCTCCTGATTGTACAATTTTATCATAATTAAAACATCAATTCGCACAATTTACGAGGGACCGTTCCTCTCAGACTCATCTGATCAGTTTTTATGAGGAGGCAAGTTCTGGACTGGACCAAGGAAATGCAGTGGATGTTGTGTATATGGACTTTTCAAAAGCTTTTGATCCGGTTCCACACAAAAGGTTGATACATAAAATGAGAACAATGGGGACAGGGGAAAATATATGTATGTGGGTTAAGAACTGGCTCAGTGATAGGAAACAAAGGGTGGTTATTAATGGAAAACACTCAGACTGGGTCTCAGGTAACAGTGGGGTACCACAGGGGTCAGTATTGGGGTACCACAGGGGTCAGTATTGGGGTACCACAGGGGTCAGTATTGGGCCCCCTTCTTTTTAACATATTTATTAATGACCTTGTAGGGGGCATACAGAGTAATATTTCAGTATCCGCAGATGACACTAAACTCTGCAGGGTAATCAATACAGAGGAGGACAATTTTATATTACAGGAGGATCTATGTAAACTAGAAGCTTGGGCTGATAAATGGCAAATGAGCTTTAATGGGGATAAATGTAAGGTAATGCACTTGGGCAGAGGAAATAAAATGTATAATTATATGCTTAATTGTAAAACACTGGGCAAAACTGTAACTGAAAAAGACCTGGGTGTATTGGTGGACGACAAGCTCACGTATAGTGGCCAGTGTCAGGCAGCTGCTGCAAAGGCAAATAAAATAATGGGATGCATTAAAAGAGGCATAGATGCTCATGAGGAGAAGATAATTTTACCTCTGTACAAGTCATTAGTGCGACCACACTTAGAATACTGTGTACAGTTCTGGTCTCCGGTGTATAAGAAAGACATAGCTGAACTAGAGCGGGTGCAGAGAAGAGCGACCAAGGTTATTAGAGGACTGGGGGGTCTGCAATACCAAGACAGGTTATTAGAGGACTGGGGGGGTCTGCAATACCCAGACAGGTTATTAGAGGACTGGGGGGCCTGCAATACCAAGACAGGTTATTAGAGGACTGGGGGGTCTGCAATACCAAGACAGGTTATTAGAGGACTGGGGGGTCTGCTATACCAAGACAGGTTATTAGAGGACTGGGGGGTCTGCAATACCAAGACAGGTTATTAGAGGACTGGGGGGTCTGCAATACCAAGACAGGTTATTAGAGGACTGGGGGGTCTGCAATACCAAGACAGGTTATTAGAGGACTGGGGGGTCTGCAATACCAAGACAGGTTATTAGAGGACTGGGGGGTCTGCTATACCAAGACAGGTTATTAGAGGACTGGGGGGTCTGCAATACCAAGACAGGTTATTAGAGGACTGGGGGGTCTGCAATACCAAGACAGGTTATTAGAGGACTGGGGGGTCTGCAATACCAAGACAGGTTATTAGAGGACTGGGGGGTCTGCTATACCAAGACAGGTTATTAGAGGACTGGGGGGCCTGCAATACCAAGACAGGTTATTAGAGGACTGGGGGGTCTGCTATACCAAGACAGGTTATTAGAGGACTGGGGGGCCTGCAATACCAAGACAGGTTATTAGAGGACTGGGGGGCCTGCAATACCAAGACAGGTTATTAGAGGACTGGGGGGTCTGCAATACCCAGACAGGTTATTAGAGGACTGGGGGGTCTGCAATACCCAGACAGGTTATTAGAGGACTGGGGGGTCTGCAATACCAAGACAGGTTATTAGAGGACTGGGGGGTCTGCAATACCAAGACAGGTTATTAGAGGACTGGGGGGTCTGCAATACCAAGACAGGTTATTAGAGGACTGGGGGGTCTGCTATACCAAGACAGGTTATTAGAGGACTGGGGGGCCTGCTATACCAAGACAGGTTATTAGAGGACTGGGGGTCTGCAATACCCAGACAGGTTATTAGAGGACTGGGGGGTCTGCAATACCAAGACAGGTTATTAGAGGACTGGGGGGTCTGCAATACCAAGACAGGTTATTAGAGGACTGGGGGGCCTGCAATACCAAGACAGGTTATTGGAGGACTGGGGGGTCTGCAATACCCAGACAGGTTATTAGAGGACTGGGGGGTCTGCAATACCCAGACAGCTTATTAGAGGACTGGGGGGTCTGCAATACCCAGACAGGTTATTAGAGGACTGGGGGATCTGCAATACCCAGACAGGTTATTAGAGGACTGGGGGGTCTGCAATACCCAGACAGGTTATTAGAGGACTGGGGGGTCTGCAATACCCAGACAGGTTATTAGAGGACTGGGGGGTCTGCAATACCCAGACAGGTTATTAGAGGACTGGGGGGTCTGCAATACCCAGACAGGTTATTAGAGGACTGGGGGGTCTGCAATACCAAGACAGGTTATTAGAGGACTGGGGGGGTCCGCAATACCAAGACAGGTTATTAGAGGACTGGGGGGTCTGCAATACCCAGACAGGTTATTAGAGGACTGGGGGGTCTGCAATACCCAGACAGGTTATTAGAGGACTGGGGGGTCTGCAATACCCAGACAGGTTATTAGAGGACTGGGGGGTCTGCAATACCCAGACAGGTTATTAGAGGACTGGGGGGTCTGCAATACCAAGACAGGGTATTAGAGGACTGGGGGGTCTGCAATACCAAGACAGGGTATTAGAGGACTGGGGGGTCTGCAATACCCAGACAGGTTATTAGAGGACTGGCGGGTCTGCAATACCAAGACAGGTTATTAGAGGACTGGGGGGTCTGCAATACCAAGACAGGTTATTAGAGGACTGGGGGGTCTGCAATACCAAGACAGGTTATTAGAGGACTGGGGGGTCTGCAATACCCAGACAGGTTATTAGAGGACTGGGGGGTCTGCAATACCAAGACAGGTTATATATACTAGATTCCTCAATAGGGCGTTGATCCAGGGAACTAGTCTGATTGCCGTATGGAGTCGGGAAGTAATTTTTTCCCCCAATGTGGAGCTTAGTGTTTGCCCTATGGGGGTCTCCTTCCTCTGGATCAACATGTTCGGCTATGGGGGGAACTAGATGGACTTAGTTTTTAAGGTTAAAGGAAGACTATGTTAGTATGTAATATAAGGCTACATTCCCACAGTGATTATATAATAATAGAAGAGGCGACTCCATTATATGGAATAGAGACTCTCTACAAGATGGAGACACCGAGGAGACGACCATGAGGACCCCGAAAGATCAACCAGACCCCAAAAACGACCATTACATTACTGGAAGATCCAGCTTAGAATTACACATGATGAGATTAGATACACGGCTCAGCAGTCAGTATCACACAGGAGAGGATTAGATACACGGCTCAGCAGACAGTATCACACAGGAGAGGATTAGATACACGGCTCAGCAGACAGTATCACACAGGATAGGATTAGATACACGGCTCAGCAGACAGTATCACACAGGAGAGGATTAGATACACGGCTCAGCAGACAGTATCATACAGGAGAGGATTAGATACACGGCTCAGCAGACGGTATCACACAGGAGAGGATTAGATACACGGCTCAGCAGACAGTATCACACAGGAGAGGATTAGATACACAGCTCAGCAGACGGTATCACACCGGAGAGGATTAGATACACGGCTCAGCAGACAGTATCATACAGGAGAGGATTAGATACACGGCTCAGCAGACAGTATCACACAGGAGAGGATTAGATACACGGCTCAGCAGACAGTATCACACAGGAGAGGATTAGATACACGGCTCAGCAGACAGTATCACACAGGAGAGGATTAGATACACGGCTCAGCAGACAGTATCACACAGGAGAGGATTAGATACACGGCTCAGCAGACAGTATCACACAGGATAGGATTAGATACACGGCTCAGCAGACAGTATCACACAGGAGAGGATTAGATACACGGCTCAGCAGACAGTATCATACAGGAGAGGATTAGATACACGGCTCAGCAGACAGTATCACACAGGAGAGGATTAGATACACGGCTCAGCAGACAGTATCACACAGGAGAGGATTAGATACACGGCTCAGCAGACAGTATCACACAGGAGAGGATTAGATACACGGCTCAGCAGTCAGTATCACACAGGAGAGGATTAGATACACGCTCAGCAGACAGTATCACACAGGATAGGATTAGATACACGGCTCAGCAGACAGTATCACACAGGATAGGATTAGATACACGGCTCAGCAGAGAGTATCACACAGGATAGGATTAGATACACGGCTCAGCAGACAGTATCACACAGGAGAGGATTAGATACACGGCTCAGCAGACAGTATCACACAGGAGAGGATTAGATACAGGGCTCAGCAGACAGTATCACACAGGATAGGATTAGATACACGGCTCAGCAGACAGTATCACACAGGATAGGATTAGATACACGGCTCAGCAGACAGTATCACACAGGAGAGGATTAGATACACGGCTCAGCAGACAGTATCACACAGGATAGGATTAGATACACGGCTCAGCAGACAGTATCACACAGGAGAGGATTAGATACACGGCTCAGCAGACAGTATCACACAGGAGAGGATTAGATACACGGCTCAGCAGTCAGTATCACACAGGAGAGGATTAGATACACAGCTCAGCAGACAGTATCACACAGGATGGGATTAGATACACAGCTCAGCAGACAGTATCACACAGGAGAGGATTAGATACACGGCTCAGCAGACAGTATCACACAGGAGAGGATTAGATACACGGCTCAGCAGACAGTATCACACAGGAGAGGATTAGATACACGGCTCAGCAGTCAGTATCACACAGGATAGGATTAGATACACGGCTCAGCAGACAGTATCACACAGGAGAGGATTAGATACACGGCTCAGCAGTCAGTATCACAGGAGAGGATTAGATACACGGCTCAGCAGACAGTATCACACAGGATGGGATTAGATACACGGCTCAGCAGACAGTATCACACAGGAGAGGATTAGATACACGGCTCAGCAGACAGTATCACAGGAGAGGATTAGATACACGGCTCAGCAGACAGTATCACACAGGATGGGATTAGATACACGGCTCAGCAGACAGTATCACACAGGATAGGATTAGATACACGGCTCAGCAGACAGTATCACAGGAGAGGATTAGATACACGGCTCAGCAGACAGTATCACACAGGAGAGGATTAGATACACGGCTCAGCAGACAGTATCACACAGGAGAGGATTAGATACACGGCTCAGCAGACAGTATCACACAGGAGAGGATTAGATACACGGCTCAGCAGACGGTATCACACAGGAGAGGATTAGATACACGGCTCAGCAGACGGTATCACACAGGGGAGGATTAGATACACGGCTCAGCAGACGGTATCACACAGGAGAGGATTAGATACACGGCTCAGCAGACAGTATCACACAGGAGAGGATTAGATACACGGCTCAGCAGACAGTATCACACAGGAGAGGATTAGATACACGGCTCAGCAGACAGTATCACACAGGATAGGATTAGATACACGGCTCAGCAGTCAGTATCACACAGGATAGGATTAGATACACGGCTCAGCAGACAGTATCACACAGGAGAGGATTAGATACACGGCTCAGCAGACAGTATCACACAGGAGAGGATTAGATACACGGCTCAGCAGTCAGTATCACACAGGAGAGGATTAGATACACGGCTCAGCAGACGGTATCACACAGGAGAGGATTAGATACACGGCTCAGCAGAGAGTATCACACAGGAGAGGATTAGATACACGGCTCAGCAGAGAGTATCACACAGGAGAGGATTAGATACACGGCTCAGCAGACAGTATCACACAGGAGAGGATTAGATACACGGCTCAGCAGACGGTATCACACAGGAGAGGATTAGATACACGGCTCACCAGACAGTATCACACAGGATGGGATTAGATACACGGCTCAGCAGACAGTATCACACAGGATAGGATTAGATACACGGCTCAGCAGACAGTATCACACAGGAGAGGATTAGATACACGGCTCAGCAGTCAGTATCACACAGGAGAGGATTAGATACACGGCTCAGCAGACAGTATCACACAGGAGAGGATTAGATACACGGCTCAGCAGACAGTATCACACAGGAGAGGATTAGATACACGGCTCAGCAGACAGTATCACACAGGATAGGATTAGATACACGGCTCAGCAGTCAGTATCACACAGGATAGGATTAGATACACGGCTCAGCAGACAGTATCACACAGGAGAGGATTAGATACACGGCTCAGCAGACAGTATCACACAGGAGAGGATTAGATACACGGCTCAGCAGACAGTATCACACAGGAGAGGATTAGATACACGGCTCAGCAGACAGTATCACACAGGATAGGATTAGATACACGGCTCAGCAGACAGTATCACACAGGAGAGGGTTAGATACACGGCTCAGCAGACGGTATCACACAGGAGAGGATTAGATACACGGCTCAGCAGACGGTATCACACAGGAGAGGATTAGATACACGGCTCAGCAGACGGTATCACACAGGAGAGGATTAGATACATGGCTCAGCAGAGAGTATCACACAGGAGAGGATTAGATACACGGCTCAGCAGACGGTATCACACAGGAGAGGATTAGATACACGGCTCAGCAGACAGTATCACACAGGAGAGGATTAGATACACAGCTCAGCAGACAGTATCACACAGGAGAGGATTAGATACACAGCTCAGCAGACAGTATCACACAGGATGGGATTAGATACACGGCTCAGCAGACAGTATCACACAGGAGAGGATTAGATACACGGCTCAGCAGACAGTATCACACAGGAGAGGATTAGATACACGGCTCAGCAGACAGTATCACACAGGATAGGATTAGATACACGGCTCAGCAGACAGTATCACACAGGAGAGGATTAGATACACGGCTCAGCAGTCAGTATCACACAGGAGAGGATTAGATACACGGCTCAGCAGACAGTATCACACAGGAGAGGATTAGATACACGGCTCAGCAGACAGTATCACACAGGAGAGGATTAGATACACGGCTCAGCAGACAGTATCACACAGGATAGGATTAGATACACGGCTCAGCAGTCAGTATCACACAGGATAGGATTAGATACACGGCTCAGCAGACAGTATCACACAGGAGAGGGTTAGATACACGGCTCAGCAGACAGTATCACACAGGATAGGATTAGATACACGGCTCAGCAGACAGTATCACACAGGAGAGGATTAGATACACGGCTCAGCAGACGGTATCACACAGGAGAGGATTAGATACACGGCTCAGCAGAGAGTATCACACAGGAGAGGATTAGATACACGGCTCAGCAGACAGTATCACACAGGAGAGGATTAGATACACGGCTCAGCAGAGAGTATCACACAGGAGAGGATTAGATACACGGCTCACCAGACAGTATCACACAGGATGGGATTAGATACACGGCTCAGCAGAGAGTATCACACAGGAGAGGATTAGATACACGGCTCAGCAGACGGTATCACACAGGAGAGGATTAGATACACGGCTCAGCAGACAGTATCACACAGGAGAGGATTAGATACACGGCTCAGCAGAGAGTATCACACAGGATAGGATTAGATACACGGCTCAGCAGAGAGTATCACACAGGAGAGGATTAGATACACGGCTCAGCAGACGGTATCACACAGGAGAGGATTAGATACACGGCTCAGCAGTCAGTATCACACAGGAGAGGATTAGATACACGGCTCAGCAGACGGTATCACACAGGAGAGGATTAGATACACGGCTCACCAGACAGTATCACACAGGATGGGATTAGATACACGGCTCAGCAGAGAGTATCACACAGGAGAGGATTAGATACACGGCTCAGCAGACGGTATCACACAGGAGAGGATTAGATACACGGCTCAGCAGACAGTATCACACAGGAGAGGATTAGATACACGGCTCAGCAGAGAGTATCACACAGGATAGGATTAGATACACGGCTCAGCAGACAGTATCACACAGGAGAGGATTAGATACACGGCTCAGCAGACAGTATCACAGGAGAGGATTAGATACACGGCTCAGCAGACAGTATCACACAGGAGAGGATTAGATACACGGCTCAGCAGACAGTATCACAGGAGAGGATTAGATACACGGTTCAGCAGACAGTATCACAGGAGAGGAATAGATACACGGCTCAGCAGTCAGTATCACACAGGATAGGATTAGATACACGGCTCAGCAGACAGTATCACAGGAGAGGATTAGATACACGGCTCAGCAGTCAGTATCACACAGGAGAGGATTAGATACACGGCTCAGCAGACAGTATCACACAGGAGAGGATTAGATACACGGCTCAGCAGACAGTATCACACAGGATGGGATTAGATACACGGCTCAGCAGTCAGTATCACACAGGAGAGGATTAGATACACGGCTCAGCAGTCAGTATCACACAGGAGAGGATTAGATACACGGCTCAGCAGTCAGTATCACACAGGATAGGATTAGATACACGGCTCAGCAGACAGTATCACACAGGAGAGGATTAGATACACGGCTCAGCAGACAGTATCACAGGAGAGGATTAGATACACGGCTCAGCAGACAGTATCACACAGGAGAGGATTAGATACACGGCTCAGCAGACAGTATCACACAGGAGAGGATTAGATACACGACTCACCAGACAGTATCACACAGGAGAGGATTAGATACACGGCTCAGCAGACAGTATCACACAGGATAGGATTAGATACACGGCTCAGCAGACAGTATCACACAGGAGAGGATTAGATACACGGCTCAGTAGTCAGTATCACAGGAGAGGATCAGATACACGGCTCAGCAGACAGTATCACACAGGAGAGGATTAGATACACGGCTCAGCAGTCAGTATCACACAGGAGAGGATTAGATACACGGCTCAGCAGTCAGTATCACACAGGAGAGGATTAGATACACGGCTCAGCAGACAGTATCACACAGGAGAGGATTAGATACACGGCTCAGCAGTCAGTATCACACAGGATAGGATTAGATACACGGCTCAGCAGACAGTATCACACAGGATGGGATTAGATACACGGCTCAGCAGACAGTATCACACAGGATAGGATTAGATACACGGCTCAGCAGACAGTATCACACAGGAGAGGATTAGATACACGGCTCAGCAGTCAGTATCACACAGGAGAGGATTAGATACACGGCTCAGCAGACAGTATCACACAGGAGAGGATTAGATACACGGCTCAGCAGACAGTATCACACAGGAGAGGATTAGATACACGGCTCAGCAGACAGTATCACACAGGATAGGATTAGATACACGGCTCAGCAGTCAGTATCACACAGGATAGGATTAGATACACGGCTCAGCAGACAGTATCACACAGGAGAGGGTTAGATACACGGCTCAGCAGACAGTATCACACAGGACAGGATTAGATACACGGCTCAGCAGACAGTATCACACAGGATAGGATTAGATACACGGCTCAGCAGTCAGTATCACACAGGAGAGGATTAGATACACGGCTCAGCAGACGGTATCACACAGGAGAGGATTAGATACACGGCTCAGCAGACGGTATCACACAGGAGAGGATTAGATACATGGCTAAGCAGAGAGTATCACACAGGAGAGGATTAGATACACGGCTCAGCAGACGGTATCACACAGGAGAGGATTAGATACACGGCTCAGCAGACAGTATCACACAGGAGAGGATTAGATACACAGCTCAGCAGACAGTATCACACAGGAGAGGATTAGATACACGGCTCAGCAGACAGTATCACACAGGATGGGATTAGATACACGGCTCAGCAGACAGTATCACACAGGAGAGGATTAGATACACGGCTCAGCAGTCAGTATCACACAGGAGAGGATTAGATACACGGCTCAGCAGACAGTATCACACAGGAGAGGATTAGATACACGGCTCAGCAGACAGTATCACACAGGAGAGGATTAGATACACGGCTCAGCAGACAGTATCACACAGGATAGGATTAGATACACGGCTCAGCAGTCAGTATCACACAGGATAGGATTAGATACACGGCTCAGCAGACAGTATCACACAGGAGAGGGTTAGATACACGGCTCAGCAGACAGTATCACACAGGATAGGATTAGATACACGGCTCAGCAGACAGTATCACACAGGAGAGGATTAGATACACGGCTCAGCAGACGGTATCACACAGGAGAGGATTAGATACACGGCTCAGCAGAGAGTATCACACAGGAGAGGATTAGATACACGGCTCAGCAGACAGTATCACACAGGAGAGGATTAGATACACGGCTCAGCAGAGAGTATCACACAGGAGAGGATTAGATACACGGCTCACCAGACAGTATCACACAGGATGGGATTAGATACACGGCTCAGCAGAGAGTATCACACAGGAGAGGATTAGATACACGGCTCAGCAGACGGTATCACACAGGAGAGGATTAGATACACGGCTCAGCAGACAGTATCACACAGGAGAGGATTAGATACACGGCTCAGCAGAGAGTATCACACAGGATAGGATTAGATACACGGCTCAGCAGAGAGTATCACACAGGAGAGGATTAGATACACGGCTCAGCAGACGGTATCACACAGGAGAGGATTAGATACACGGCTCAGCAGTCAGTATCACACAGGAGAGGATTAGATACACGGCTCAGCAGACGGTATCACACAGGAGAGGATTAGATACACGGCTCACCAGACAGTATCACACAGGATGGGATTAGATACACGGCTCAGCAGAGAGTATCACACAGGAGAGGATTAGATACACGGCTCAGCAGACGGTATCACACAGGAGAGGATTAGATACACGGCTCAGCAGACAGTATCACACAGGAGAGGATTAGATACACGGCTCAGCAGAGAGTATCACACAGGATAGGATTAGATACACGGCTCAGCAGACAGTATCACACAGGAGAGGATTAGATACACGGCTCAGCAGACAGTATCACAGGAGAGGATTAGATACACGGCTCAGCAGACAGTATCACACAGGAGAGGATTAGATACACGGCTCAGCAGTCAGTATCACGCAGGATAGGATTAGATACACGGCTCAGCAGACAGTATCACGCAGGAGAGGATTAGATACACGGCTCAGCAGTCAGTATCACACAGGATAGGATTAGATACACGGCTCAGCAGACAGTATCACACAGGAGAGGATTAGGTACACGGCTCAGCAGACAGTATCACACAGGAGAGGATTAGATACACGGCTCAGCAGACAGTATCACACAGGAGAGGATTAGATACACGGCTCAGCAGACAGTATCACACAGGAGAGGATTAGATACACAGCTCAGCAGACAGTATCACACAGGAGAGGATTAGATACACAGCTCAGCAGACAGTATCACACAGGGTAGGATTAGATACACGGCTCAGCAGACAGTATCACACAGGAGAGGATTAGATACACGGCTCAGCAGACAGTATCACACAGGAGAGGATTAGATACACAGCTCAGCAGACAGTATCACACAGGAGAGGATTAGATACACGGCTCAGCAGTCAGTATCACACAGGAGAAGATTAGATACACGGCTCAGCAGACAGTATCACACAGGAGAGGATTAGATACACGGCTCAGCAGACAGTATCACACAGGAGAGGATTAGATACACGGCTCAGCAGACAGTATCACACAGGAGAGGATTAGATACACGGCTCAGCAGACAGTATCACACAGGAGAGGATTAGATACACGGCTCAGCAGGCAGTATCACACAGGATAGGATTAGATACAGCTCAGCAGACAGTATCGCACAGGAGAGGATTAGATACACGGCTCAGCAGTCAGTATCACACAGGAGAGGATTAGATACACGGCTCAGCAGACAGTATCACACAGGAGAGGATTAGATACACGGCTCAGCAGACAGTATCACACAGGAGAGGATTAGATACACGGCTCAGCAGACAGTATCACACAGGAGAGGATTAGATACACGGCTCAGCAGACAGTATCACACAGGATAGGATTAGATACACGGCTCAGCAGACAGTATCACACAGGAGAGGATTAGATACACGGCTCAGCAGACAGTATCACACAGGAGAGGATTAGATACACAGCTCAGCAGACAGTATCACACAGGAGAGGATTAGATACACGGCTCAGCAGACAGTATCACACAGGAGAGGATTAGATACACGGCTCAGCAGACAGTATCACACAGGAGAGGATTAGATACACAGCTCAGCAGACAGTATCACACAGGGTAGGATTAGATACACGGCTCAGCAGACAGTATCACACAGGAGAGGATTAGATACACGGCTCAGCAGACAGTATCACACAGGAGAGGATTAGATACACGGCTCAGCAGACAGTATCACACAGGATAGGATTAGATACACGGCTCAGCAGACAGTATCACACAGGATAGGATTAGATACAGCTCAGCAGACAGTATCACACAGCAGAGGATTAGATACACGGCTCAGCAGACAATATCACACAGGAGAGGATTAGATACACGGCTCAGCAGACAGTATCACACAGGATAGGATTAGATACACGGCTCAGCAGACAGTATCACACAGGATAGGATTAGATACAGCTCAGCAGACAGTATCGCACAGGAGAGGATTAGATACACGGCTCAGCAGACAGTATCACACAGGAGAGGATTAGATACACGGCTCAGCAGACAGTATCACACAGGATAGGATTAGATACAGCTCAGCAGACAGTATCGCACAGGAGAGGATTAGATACACAGCTCAGCAGACAGTATCGCACAGGAGAGGATTAGATACACAGCTCAGCAGACAGTATCACACAGGAGAGGATTAGATACACGGCTCAGCAGACAGTATCACACAGGATAGGATTAGATACACGGCTCAGCAGACAGTATCACACAGGATAGGATTAGATACACGGCTCAGCAGACAGTATCGCACAGGAGAGGATTAGATACACAGCTCAGAAGACGGTATCACACAGGAGAGGATTAGATACACGGCTCAGCAGACAGTATCGCACAGGAGAGGATTAGATACACAGCTCAGCAGACAGTATCACACAGGAGAGGATTAGATACACGGCTCAGCAGACAGTATCACACAGGAGAGGATTAGATACACGGCTCAGCAGACAGTATCACACAGGAGAGGATTAGATACACGGCTCAGCAGACAGTATCACACAGGATAGGATTAGATACACGGCTCAGCAGACAGTATCACACAGGAGAGGATTAGATACACAGCTCAGCAGACAGTATCACACAGGAGAGGATTAGATACACGGCTCAGCAGACAGTATCACACAGCAGAGGATTAGATACACGGCTCAGCAGACAGTATCGCACAGGAGAGGATTAGATACACAGCTCAGCAAACAGTATCGCACAGGAGAGGATTAGATACACAGCTCAGCAGACAGTATCACACAGGAGAGGATTAGATACACGGCTCAGCAGACAGTATCACACAGGAGAGGATTAGATACACGGCTCAGCAGACTGTATCACACAGGATAGGATTAGATACACGGCTCAGCAGACAGTATCACACAGGAGAGGATTAGATACACGGCTCAGCAGACAGTATCACACAGGAGAGGATTAGATACACGGCTCAGCAGACAGTATCACACAGGATAGGATTAGATACAGCTCAGCAGACAGTATCGCACAGCAGAGGATTAGATACACGGCTCAGCAGACAGTATCGCACAGGAGAGGATTAGATACACGGCTCAGCAGACAGTATCACACAGGAGAGGATTAGATACACGGCTCAGCAGACAGTATCACACAGGAGAGGATTAGATACACAGCTCAGCAGACAGTATCACACAGGAGAGGATTAGATACACGGCTCAGCAGACAGTATCACACAGCAGAGGATTAGATACACGGCTCAGCAGACAGTATCGCACAGGAGAGGATTAGATACACAGCTCAGCAGACAGTATCGCACAGGAGAGGATTAGATACACAGCTCAGCAGACAGTATCACACAGGAGAGGATTAGATACACGGCTCAGCAGACAGTATCACACAGGAGAGGATTAGATACACGGCTCAGCACACAGTATCGCACAGGAGAGGATTAGATACACGGCTCAGCAGACGATATCACACAGGATAGGATTAGATACACGGCTCAGCAGACAGTATCACACAGGAGAGGATTAGATACACGGCTCAGCAGACGGTATCACACAGGATAGGATTAGATACACGGCTCAGCAGACAGTATCACACAGGATAGGATTAGATACACGGCTCAGCAGACAGTATCACACAGGAGAGGATTAGATACACGGCTCAGCAGACAGTATCACACAGGAGAGGATTAGATACACAGCTCAGCAGACAGTATCGCACAGGAGAGGATTAGATACACAGCTCAGCAGACAGTATCACACAGGAGAGGATTAGATACACAGCTCAGCAGACAGTATCACACAGGATAGGATTAGATACACGGCTCAGCAGACAGTATCACACAGGAGAGGATTAGATACACGGCTCAGCAGACGGTATCACACAGGATAGGATTAGATACACGGCTCAGCAGACAGTATCACACAGGAGAGGATTAGATACACGGCTCAGCAGACGGTATCACACAGGATAGGATTAGATACACGGCTCAGCAGACAGTATCACACAGGAGAGGATTAGATACACGGCTCAGCAGACAGTATCACAGGAGAGGATTAGATACACGGCTCAGCAGACAGTATCACACAGGAGAGGATTAGATACACGGCTCAGCAGTCAGTATCACTCAGGAGAGGATTAGATACACGGCTCAGCAGACAGTATCACACAGGAGAGGATTAGATACACGGCTCAGCAGACAGTATCACACAGGATAGGATTAGATACACGGCTCAGCAGACAGTATCACACAGGATAGGATTAGATACACGGCTCAGCAGACAGTATCACACAGGAGAGGATTAGATACACGGCTCAGCAGACAGTATCACACAGGATAGGATTAGATACACGGCTCAGCAGACAGTATCACACAGGAGAGGATTAGATACACGGCTCAGCAGACAGTATCACACAGGAGAGGATTAGATACACGGCTCAGCAGACAGTATCACACAGGAGAGGATTAGATACACGGCTCAGCAGACAGTATCACTCAGGAGAGGATTAGATACACGGCTCAGCAGACAGTATCACTCAGGAGAGGATTAGATACACGGCTCAGCAGACAGTATCACACAGGAGAGGATTAGATACACGGCTCAGCAGACAGTATCACACAGGGTGGGATTAGATACACGGCTCAGCAGACAGTATCACACAGGATGGGATTAGATACACGGCTCAGCAGACAGTATCACACAGGATAGGATTAGATACACGGCTCAGCAGACAGTATCACACAGGAGAGGATTAGATATATGGCTCAGCAGACAGTATCACACAGGGTAGGATTAGATACACGGCTCAGCAGACAGTATCACACAGGGTAGGATTAGATACACGGCACAGCAGACAGTATCACACAGGAGAGGATTAGATACACGGCTCAGCAGACAGTATCACACAGGAGAGGATTAGATACACGGCTCAGCAGACAGTATCACACAGGAGAGGATTAGATACACGGCTCAGCAGACAGTATCACACAGGAGAGGATTAGATACACGGCTCAGCAGACAGTATCACACAGGATAGGATTAGATACACGGCTCAGCAGTCAGTATCACACAGGAGAGGATTAGATACACGGCTCAGCAGACAGTATCACACAGGAGAGGATTAGATACACGGCTCAGCAGACAGTATCACACAGGAGAGGATTAGATACACGGCTCAGCAGACAGTATCACACAGGATGGGATTAGATACACGGCTCAGCAGACAGTATCACACAGGAGAGGATTAGATACACGGCTCAGCAGTCAGTATCACACAGGAGAGGATTAGATACACGGCTCAGCAGACAGTATCACACAGGAGAGGATTAGATACACAGCTCAGCAGACAGTATCACACAGGAGAGGATTAGATACACGGCTCAGCAGACAGTATCACACAGGATGGGATTAGATACACGGCTCAGCAGACAGTATCACACAGGAGAGGATTAGATACACGGCTCAGCAGACAGTATCACACAGGATGGGATTAGATACACGGCTCAGCAGACAGTATCACACAGGAGAGGATTAGATACACGGCTCAGCAGACAGTATCACACAGGAGAGGATTAGATACACGGCTCAGCAGACAGTATCACACAGGAGAGGATTAGATACACAGCTCAGCAGACAGTATCACACAGGGTAGGATTAGATACACGGCTCAGCAGACAGTATCATACAGGAGAGGATTAGATACACGGCTCAGCAGACAGTATCACACAGGAGAGGATTAGATACATGGCTCAGCAGACAGTATCACACAGGAGAGGATTAGATACACGGCTCAGCAGACAGTATCACACAGGAGAGGATTAGATACACGGCTCAGCAGTCAGTATCACACAGGAGAGGATTAGATACACGGCTCAGCAGACGGTATCACACAGGATAGGATTAGATACACGGCTCAGCAGTCAGTATCACACAGGATAGGATTAGATACACGGCTCAGCAGTCAGTATCACACAGGAGAGGATTAGATACACGGCTCAGCAGACAGTATCACACAGGAGAGGATTAGATACACGGCTCAGCAGACAGTATCACACAGGAGAGGATCAGATACACGGCTCAGCAGACAGTATCACACAGGAGAGGATCAGATACACGGCTCAGCAGACAGTATCACACAGGATAGGATTAGATACACGGCTCAGCAGACAGTATCGCACAGCAGAGGATTAGATACACGGCTCAGCAGACAGTATCACACAGGAGAGGATTAGATACACGGCTCAGCAGACAGTATCACACAGGGTAGGATTAGATACAGCTCAGCAGACAGTATCACACAGGAGAGGATTAGATACACAGCTCAGCAGACAGTATCACACAGGAGAGGATTAGATACACGGCTCAGCAGACAGTATCACACAGGAGAGGATTAGATACACAGCTCAGCAGACAGTATCACACAGGAGAGGATTAGATACACGGCTCAGCAGACAGTATCACACAGGAGAGGATTAGATACACGGCTCAGCAGACAGTATCACACAGGATAGGATTAGATACAGCTCAGCAGACAGTATCACACAGGAGAGGATTAGATACACAGCTCAGCAGACAGTATCGCACAGCAGAGGATTAGATACACGGCTCAGCAGACAGTATCACACAGGATAGGATTAGATACACGGCTCAGCAGTCAGTATCGCACAGGAGAGGATTAGATACACGGCTCAGCAGACAGTATCACACAGGAGAAGATTAGATACACGGCTCAGCAGACAGTATCACACAGGAGAGGATCAGATACACGGCTCAGCAGACAGTATCACACAGGAGAGGATTAGATACACAGCTCAGCAGACAGTATCGCACAGCAGAGGATTAGATACACGGCTCAGCAGACAGTATCACACAGGATAGGATTAGATACACGGCTCAGCAGACAGTATCGCACAGGAGAGGATTAGATACACGGCTCAGCAGACAGTATCACACAGGAGAAGATTAGATACACGGCTCAGCAGACAGTATCACACAGGAGAGGATCAGATACACGGCTCAGCAGACAGTATCGCACAGCAGAGGATTAGATACACGGCTCAGCAGACAGTATCGCACAGGAGAGGATTAGATACATGGCTCAGCAGACAGTATCGCACAGAAGAGGATTAGATACACAGCTCAGCAGACAGTATCACACAGGAGAGGATTAGATACACGGCTCAGCAGACAGTATCACACAGGAGAGGATTAGATACACGGCTCAGCAGTCAGTATCACACAGGAGAGGATTAGATACACGGCTCAGCAGACAGTATCACACAGGAGAGGATTAGATACACAGCTCAGCAGACAGTATCACACAGGAGAGGATTAGATACACGGCTCAGCAGACAGTATCACACAGGAGAGGATTAGATACACGGCTCAGCAGTCAGTATCACACAGGACAGGATTAGATACACAGCTCAGCAGACAGTATCACACAGGAGAGGATTAGATACACGGCTCAGCAGACAGTATCACACAGGATAGGATTAGATACACGGCTCAGCAGACAGTATCACACAGGAGAGGATTAGATACACGGCTCAGCAGACAGTATCACACAGGATAGGATTAGATACACGGCTCAGCAGACAGTAACACACAGGGTAGGATTAGATACACAGCTCAGCAGACAGTATCGCACAGCAGAGGATTAGATACACGGCTCAGCAGACAGTATCACACAGGAGAGGATTAGATACACGGCTCAGCAGACAGTATCACACAGGGTAGGATTAGATACACGGCTCAGCAGTCAGTATCACACAGGAGAGGATTAGATACACAGCTCAGCAGACAGTATCACACAGGAGAGGATTAGATACACGGCTCAGCAGACAGTATCACACAGGGTAGGATTAGATACACGGCTCAGCAGACAGTATCACACAGGGTAGGATTAGATACACGGCTCAGCAGACAGTATCGCACAGGAGAGGATTAGATACACAGCTCAGCAGACAGTATCACACAGGAGAGGATTAGATACACGGCTCAGCAGACAGTATCACACAGGGTAGGATTAGATACACGGCTCAGCAGACAGTATCGCACAGGAGAGGATTAGATACACAGCTCAGCAGACAGTATCACACAGGAGAGGATTAGATACACGGCTCAGCAGACAGTATCACACAGGATAGGATTAGATACACGGCTCAGCAGACAGTATCACACAGGAGAGGATTAGATACACGGCTCAGCAGACAGTATCACACAGGATAGGATTAGATACACGGCTCAGCAGAGAGTATCACACAGGAGAGGATTAGATACACGACTCAGCAGACAGTATCACACAGGATAGGATTAGATACACGGCTCAGCAGACAGTATCACACAGGAGAGGATTAGATACACGGCTCAGCAGACAGTATCACACAGGAGAGGATTAGATACACGGCTCAGCAGACAGTATCACACAGGAGAGGATTAGATACACGGCTCAGCAGACAGTATCACACAGGAGAGGATTAGATACACGGCTCAGCAGACAGTATCACACAGGAGAGGATTAGATACACGGCTCAGCAGTCAGTATCACACAGGATAGGATTAGATACACGGCTCAGCAGACAGTATCACACAGGATGGGATTAGATACACGGCTCAGCAGTCAGTATCACACAGGATAGGATTAGATACACGGCTCAGCAGACAGTATCACACAGGAGAGGATTAGATACACGGCTCAGCAGACAGTATCACACAGGAGAGGATTAGATACACGGCTCAGCAGACGGTATCACACAGGATGGGATTAGATACACGGCTCAGCAGTCAGTATCACACAGGATAGGATTAGATACACGGCTCAGCAGACAGTATTACACAGGAGAGGATTAGATACACGGCTCAGCAGACAGTATCACACAGGGGAGGATTAGATACACGGCTCAGCAGACGGTATCACACAGGATAGGATTAGATACACGGCTCAGCAGACAGTATCACAGGAGAGGATTAGATACACGGCTCAGCAGACAGTATCACACAGGAGAGGATTAGATACACGGCTCAGCAGACGGTATCACACAGGATAGGATTAGATACACGGCTCAGCAGACAGTATCACAGGAGAGGATTAGATACACAGCTCAGCAGACAGTATCACACAGGAGAGGATTAGATACACGGCTCAGCAGACGGTATCACACAGGATAGGATTAGATACACGGCTCAGCAGACAGTATCACAGGAGAGGATTAGATACACGGCTCAGCAGACAGTATCACACAGGAGAGGATTAGATACACGGCTCAGCAGACAGTATCACAGGAGAGGATTAGATACACGGCTCAGCAGACAGTATCACACAGGAGAGGATTAGATACACGGCTCAGCAGACGGTATCACACAGGATAGGATTAGATACACGGCTCAGCAGACAGTATCACAGGAGAGGATTAGATACACGGCTCAGCAGACAGTATCACACAGGAGAGGATTAGATACACGGCTCAGCAGACAGTATCACAGGAGAGGATTAGATACACGGCTCAGCAGACAGTATCACACAGGATAGGATTAGATACACGGCTCAGCAGTCAGTATCACACAGGATAGGATTAGATACACGGCTCAGTAGTCAGTATCACACAGGAGAGGATTAGATACACGTCTCAGCAGACAGTATCACACAGGATAGGATTAGATACACGGCTCAGCAGTCGGTATCACACAGGAGAGGATTAGATACACGGCTCAGCAGACAGTATCACACAGGAGAGGATTAGATACACGGCTCAGCAGACAGTATCACACAGGAGAGGATCAGATACACGGCTCAGCAGACAGTATCACACAGGAGAGGATTAGATACACGGCTCAGCAGACAGTATCACACAGGATAGGATTAGATACACGGCTCAGCAGACAGTATCACACAGGAGAGGATTAGATACACGGCTCAGCAGACAGTATCACACAGGATAGGATTAGATACACGGCTCAGCAGACAGTATCACACAGGAGAGGATTAGATACACGGCTCAGCAGACAGTATCACACAGGAGAGGATTAGATACACGGCTCAGCAGTCAGTATCACACAGGAGAGGATTAGATACACGGCTCAGCAGACAGTATCACACAGGAGAGGATTAGATACACGGCTCAGCAGACAGTATCACACAGGAGAGGATTAGATACACGGCTCAGCAGACAGTATCACACAGGAGAGGATTAGATACACGGCTCAGCAGACAGTATCACACAGGAGAGGATTAGATACACGGCTCAGCAGACAGTATCACACAGGAGAGGATTAGATACACGGCTCAGCAGACAGTATCACACAGGAGAGGATTAGATACATGGCTCAGCAGACAGTATCACACAGGAGAGGATTAGATACAGCTCAGCAGACAGTATCGCACAGCAGAGGATTAGATACACGGCTCAGCAGACAGTATCGCACAGGAGAGGATTAGATACACAGCTCAGCAGACAGTATCGCACAGGAGAGGATTAGATACACGACTCAGCAGACAGTATCACACAGGAGAGGATTAGATACACGGCTCAGCAGACAGTATCACACAGGAGAGGATTAGATACACAGCTCAGCAGACAGTATCACACAGGAGAGGATTAGATACACGGCTCAGCAGACAGTATCACACAGGAGAGGATTAGATACACGGCTCAGCAGACAGTATCACACAGGAGAGGATTAGATACACGGCTCAGCAGTCAGTATCACACAGGAGAGGATTAGATACACGGCTCAGCAGACAGTATCACACAGGAGAGGATTAGATACACGGCTCAGCAGACAGTATCACACAGGAGAGGATTAGATACACGGCTCAGCAGACAGTATCACACAGGAGAGGATTAGATACACGGCTCAGCAGTCAGTATCACACAGGAGAGGATTAGATACACGGCTCAGCAGACAGTATCACACAGGAGAGGATTAGATACACGGCTCAGCAGTCAGTATCACACAGGAGAGGATTAGATACACGGCTCAGCAGACAGTATCACACAGGAGAGGATTAGATACACGGCTCAGCAGACAGTATCGCACAGGAGAGGATTAGATACACGGCTCAGCAGACAGTATCACACAGGAGAGGATTAGATACACGGCTCAGCAGTCAGTATCACACAGGAGAGGATTAGATACACGGCTCAGCAGTCAGTATCACACAGGAGAGGATTAGATACACGGCTCAGCAGACAGTATCACACAGGATAGGATTAGATACACGGCTCAGCAGACAGTATCACACAGGAGAGGATTAGATACACGGCTCAGCAGTCAGTATCACACAGGAGAGGATTAGATACACGGCTCAGCAGACAGTATCACACAGGAGAGGATTAGATACACGGCTCAGCAGACAGTATCACACAGGAGAGGATTAGATACACGGCTCAGCAGTCAGTATCACACAGGATAGGATTAGATACACGGCTCAGCAAACAGTATCACACAGAATAGGATTAGATACGCGGCTCAGCAGTCAGTATCACACAGGAGAGGATTAGATACAGGCTCAGCAGACAGTATCACACAGGGTAGGATTAGATACACGGCTCAGCAGACAGTATCACACAGGAGAGGATTAGATACACGGCTCAGCAGACAGTATCACACAGGAGAGGATTAGATACACGGCTCAGCAGACAGTATCACACAGGAGAGGATTAGATACACGGCTCAGCAGACAGTATCACACAGGAGAGGATTAGATACACGACTCAGCAGACAGTATCACACAGGAGAGGATTAGATACACGGCTCAGCAGACAGTATCACACAGGATAGGATTAGATACACGGCTCAGCAGACAGTATCACACAGGATAGGATTAGATACACGGCTCAGCAGACAGTATCACACAGGATAGGATTAGATACACGGCTCAGCAGACAGTATCACACAGGAGAGGATTAGATACACGGCTCAGCAGACAGTATCACACAGGATAGGATTAGATACACGGCTCAGCAGACAGTATCACACAGGAGAGGATTAGATACACGGCTCAGCAGACAGTATCACACAGGAGAGGATTAGATACACGGCTCAGCAGACAGTATCGCACAAGAGGGGATTAGATACACGGCTCAGCAGACAGTATCACACAGGAGAGGATTAGATACACGGCTCAGCAGACAGTATCACACAGGAGAGGATTAGATACACGGCTCAGCAGACAGTATCACACAGGAGAGGATTAGATACACGGCTCAGCAGACAGTATCACACAGGAGAGGATTAGATACACGGCTCAGCAGACAGTATCACACAGGAGAGGATTAGATACACAGCTCAGCAGACGGTATCACACAGGAGAGGATTAGATACACGGCTCAGCAGACAGTATCACACAGGATAGGATTAGATACACAGCTCAGCAGACGGTATCACACAGGAGAGGATTAGATACACGGCTCAGCAGACGGTATCACACAGGATAGGATTAGATACACGGCTCAGCAGACAGTATCACACAGGATAGGATTAGATACACGGCTCAGCAGACAGTATCACACAGGAGAGGATTAGATACACGGCTCAACAGACAGTATCACACAGGATAGGATTAGATACACGGCTCAGCAGACGGTATCACACAGGATAGGATTAGATACACGGCTCAGCAGACGGTATCACACAGGATAGGATTAGATACACGGCTCAGCAAACAGTATCACACAGGACAGGATTAGATACACGGCTCAGCAGACGGTATCACACAGGATAGGATTAGATACACGGCTCAGCAGACGGTATCACACAGGATAGGATTATATACACGGCTCAGCAGACGGTATCACACAGGATAGGATTAGATACACGGCTCAGCAGACGGTATCACACAGGATAGGATTAGATACATGGCTCAGCAGACGGTATCACACAGGATAGGATTAGATACACGGCTCAGCAGACGGTATCACACAGGATAGGATTAGATACACGGCTCAGCAGACAGTATCACACAGTAAGATTAGATACACGGCTCAGCAGACAGTATCACACAGGAGAGGATTAGATACACAGCTCAGCAGACAGTATCACACAGGAGAGGATTAGATACACGGCTCAGCACATAGTATCACACAGGAGAGGATTAGATACACGGCTCAGCAGTCAGTATCACACAGGAGAGGATTAGATACACGGCTCAGCAGACAGTATCACACAGGAGAGGATTAGATACACGGCTCAGCAGACAGTATCACACAGTAAGATTAGATACACGGCTCAGCAGACAGTATCACACAGGAGAGGATTAGATACACGGCTCATCAGACAGTATCACACAGGAGAGGATTAGATACACGGCTCAGCAGACAGTATCACACAGGAGAGGATTAGATACACAGCTCAGCAGACAGTATCACACAGGAGAGGATTAGATACACGGCTCAGCAGACTGTATCACACAGGAGAGGATTAGATACACGGCTCAGCAGACAGTATCACACAGGAGAGGATCAGATACACGACTCAGCAGTCAGTATCACACAGGAGAGGATTAGATACACGGCTCAGCAGACAGTATCACACAGGAGAGGATTAGATACACGGCTCAGCAGTCAGTATCACACAGGAGAGGATTAGATACACGGCTCAGCAGACAGTATCACACAGGAGAGGATCAGATACACGGCTCAGCAGTCAGTATCACACAGGAGAGGATTAGATACACGGCTCAGCAGACAGTATCACACAGGAGAGGATTAGATACACAGCTCAGCAGACAGTATCACACAGGAGAGGATTAGATACACGGCTCAGCAGACAGTATCACACAGGAAGATTAGATACACGGCTCAGCAGACAGTATCACACAGGAGAGGATTAGATACACGGCTCAGCAGACAGTATCACACAGGAGAGGATTAGATACACGGCTCAGCAGACAGTATCACACAGGAGAGGATTAGATACACAGCTCAGCAGACAGTATCACACAGGAGAGGATTAGATACACAGCTCAGCAGACAGTATCACACAGGAGAGGATTAGATACACGGCTCAGCAGACAGTATCACACAGGAGAGGATTAGATACACGGCTCAGCAGACAGTATCACACAGGAGAGGATTAGATACACAGCTCAGCAGACAGTATCACACAGGAGAGGATTAGATACACAGCTCAGCAGACAGTATCGCACAGAAGAGGATTAGATACACGGCTCAGCAGTCAGTATCACACAGGAGAGGATTAGATACACAGCTCAGCAGACAGTATCACACAGGAGAGGATTAGATACACGGCTCAGCAGACAGTATCACACAGGAGAGGATTAGATACACAGCTCAGCAGACAGTATCACACAGGAGAGGATTAGATACACGGCTCAGCAGACAGTATCACACAGGAGAGGATTAGATACACGGCTCAGCAGTCAGTATCACACAGGATAGGATTAGATACACGGCTCAGCAGACAGTATCACACAGGAGAGGATTAGATACACAGCTCAGCAGACAGTATCACACAGGAGAGGATTAGATACACGGCTCAGCAGACAGTATCACACAGGAGAGGATTAGATACACGGCTCAGCAGTCAGTATCACACAGGATAGGATTAGATACACGGCTCAGTAGACAGTATCACACAGGAGAGGATTAGATACACAGCTCAGCAGACAGTATCACACAGGAGAGGATTAGATACACAGCTCAGCAGACAGTATCACACAGGAGAGGATTAGATACACAGCTCAGCAGACAGTATCACACAGGAGAGGATTAGATACACGGCTCAGCAGACAGTATCACACAGGAAGATTAGATACACGGCTCAGCAGACAGTATCACACAGGAGAGGATTAGATACACGGCTCAGCAGTCAGTATCACACAGGAAGATTAGATACACGGCTCAGGAGACAGTATCACACAGGAGAGGATTAGATACACGGCTCAGCAGACAGTATCATACAGGAGAGGATTAGATACACGGCTCAGCAGTCAGTATCACACAGGAAGATTAGATACACGGCTCAGGAGACAGTATCACACAGGAGAGGATTAGATACACGGCTCAGCAGACAGTATCATACAGGAGAGGATTAGATACACGGCTCAGCAGTCAGTATCACACAGGAAAGGATTAGATACACAGCTCAGCAGACAGTATCACACAGGAGAGGATTAGATACACGGCTCAGCAGTCAGTATCACACAGGAAGATTAGATACACGGCTCAGCAGACAGTATCATACAGGAGAGGATTAGATACACGGCTCAGCAGACAGTATCACACAGGAGAGGATTAGATACACGGCTCAGCAGACAGTATCACACAGGAGAGGATTAGATACACGGCTCAGCAGACAGTATCACACAGGAGAGGATTAGATACACGGCTCAGCAGACAGTATCATACAGGAGAGGATTAGATACACGGCTCAGCAGACAGTATCACACAGGAGAGGATTAGATACACGGCTCAGCAGACAGTATCACACAGGAAGATTAGATACACGGCTCAGCAGACAGTATCACACAGGAGAGGATTAGATACACGGCTCAGCAGACAGTATCACACAGGAGAGGATTAGATACACGGCTCAGCAGACAGTATCACACAGGAGAGGATTAGATACACGGCTCAGCAGACAGTATCACACAGGATAGGATTAGATACACGGCTCAGCAGTCAGTATCACACAGGAGAGGATTAGATACACGGCTCAGCAGACAGTATCACACAGGAGAGGATTAGATACACAGCTCAGCAGACAGTATCACACAGGAGAGGATTAGATACACGGCTCAGCAGACAGTATCACACAGGAGAGGATTAGATACACGGCTCAGCAGACAGTATCAAACAGGAGAGGATTAGATACACGGCTCAGCAGACAGTATCATACAGGAGAGGATTAGATACACGGCTCAGCAGACAGTATCACACAGGAGAGGATTAGATACACGGCTCAGCAGACAGTATCACACAGGAAGATTAGATACACGGCTCAGCAGACAGTATCACACAGGAGAGGATTAGATACACGGCTCAGCAGACAGTATCACACAGGAGAGGATTAGATACACGGCTCAGCAGACAGTATCACACAGGAGAGGATTAGATACACGGCTCAGCAGACAGTATCACACAGGAGAGGATTAGATACACGGCTCAGCAGACAGTATCACACAGGAGAGATTTAGATACACAGCTCAGCAGACAGTATCACACAGGAGAGGATCAGATACACGGCTCAGCAGACAGTATCACACAGGAGAGGATTAGATACACGGCTCAGCAGA
This sequence comes from Phyllobates terribilis, assembly GCF_046119375.1. NCBI lineage: Eukaryota > Metazoa > Chordata > Amphibia > Anura > Dendrobatidae > Phyllobates > Phyllobates terribilis. The sequence continues at coordinate 42,215 of NW_027365629.1, read as the reverse complement.
CGGTATCACACAGGATGGGATTAGATTCACGGCTCAGCAGACAGTATCACACAGGAGAGGATTAGATACACGGCTCAGCAGACGGTATCACACAGGATGGGATTAGATACACGGCTCAGCAGACAGTATCACACAGGAGAGGATTAGATTCACGGCTCAACAGACAGTATCACACAGGATAGGATTAGATACACGGCTCAACAGACAGTATCACACAGGAGAGGATTAGATACACGGCTCAGCAGACAGTATCACACAGGATAGGATTAGATACACGGCTCAACAGACAGTATCACACAGGAGAGGATTAGATACACGGCTCAGCAGACGGTATCACACAGGATAGGATTAGATACACGGCTCAACAGACAGTATCACACAGGAGAGGATTAGATACACGGCTCAGCAGACAGTATCACACAGGAGAGGATTAGATACACGGCTCAGCAGTCAGTATCACACAGGATAGGATTAGATACACGGCTCAGCAGACAGTATCACACAGGAGAGGATTAGATACACGGCTCAGCAGACAGTATCACACAGGAGAGGATTAGATACACGGCTCAGCAGACAGTATCACACAGGAGAGGATTAGATACACGGCTCAGCAGACAGTATCACACAGGAGAGGATTAGATACACGGCTCAGCAGACAGTATCACACAGGATAGGATTAGATACACGGCTCAGCAGACAGTATCACACAGGAGAGGATTAGATACACGGCTCAGCAGACAGTATCACACAGGATAGGATTAGATACACGGCTCAGCAGACTGTATCACACAGGAGAGGATTAGATTCACGGCTCAACAGACAGTATCACACAGGAGAGGATTAGATACACGGCTCAGCAGACAGTATCACACAGGAGAGGATTAGATACACGGCTCAGCAGACAGTATCACACAGGATAGGATTAGATACAGGGCTCAACAGACAGTATCACACAGGAGAGGATTAGATACACGGCTCAGCAGACAGTATCACACAGGAGAGGATTAGATACAGGGCTCAGCAGACAGTATCACACAGGATAGGATTAGATACACGGCTCAGCAGACAGTATCACACAGGATAGGATTAGATACACGGCTCAGCAGACAGTATCACACAGGAGAGGATTAGATACAGGGCTCAACAGACAGTATCACACAGGAGAGGATTAGATACACGGCTCAGCAGACAGTATCACACAGGATAGGATTAGATACACTGCTCAGCAGACAGTATCACACAGGAGAGGATTAGATACAGGGCTCAGCAGACAGTATCACACAGGATAGGATTAGATACACGGCTCAGCAGACAGTATCACACAGGAGAGGATTAGATACAGGGCTCAGCAGACAGTATCACACAGGATAGGATTAGATACACGGCTCAGCAGACAGTATCACACAGGAGAGGATTAGATACACGGCTCAGCAGACAGTATCACACAGGAGAGGATTAGATACACGGCTCAGCAGTCAGTATCACACAGGAGAGGATTAGATACACGGCTCAGCAGACGGTATCACACAGGAGAGGATTAGATACACGGCTCAGCAGACGGTATCACACAGGAGAGGATTAGATACACAGCTCAGCAGACAGTATCACACAGGAGAGGGTTAGATACACGGCTCAGCAGACAGTATCACACAGGAGAGGATTAGATACACGGCTCAGCAGACAGTATCACACAGGAGAGGATTAGATACACGGCTCAGCAGACGGTATCACACAGGAGAGGATTAGATACACGGCTCAACAGACGGTATCACACAGGAGAGGATTAGATACACGGCTCAGCAGACAGTATCACACAGGATAGGATTAGATACACGGCTCAGCAGTCAGTATCACACAGGAGAGGATTAGATACACGGCTCAGCAGACAGTATCACACAGGAGAGGATTAGATACACGGCTCAGCAGACAGTATCACACAGGAGAGGATTAGATACACGGCTCAGCAGACAGTATCACACAGGAGAGGATTAGATACACGGCTCAGCAGACAGTATCACACAGGAGAGGATTAGATACACGGCTCAGCAGACAGTATCACACAGGAGAGGATTAGATACACGGCTCAGCAGACAGTATCACACAGGAGAGGATTAGATACACAGCTCAGCAGACAGTATCACACAGGAGAGGATTAGATACACGGCTCAGCAGACAGTATCACACAGGAGAGGATTAGATACACGGCTCAGCAGACAGTATCACACAGGAGAGGATTAGATACACAGCTCAGCAGACAGTATCACACAGGAGAGGATTAGATACACGGCTCAGCAGACAGTATCACACAGGATAGGATTAGATACACAGCTCAGCAGACAGTATCACACAGGAGAGGATTAGATACACGGCTCAGCAGACAGTATCACACAGGAGAGGATTAGATACACGGCTCAGCAGAGAGTATCACACAGGATAGGATTAGATACACGGCTCAGCAGACTGTATCACACAGGATAGGATTAGATACACGGCTCAGCAGACAGTATCACACAGGATAGGATTAGATACACGGCTCAGCAGACAGTATCACACAGGATAGGATTAGATACACGGCTCAGCAGACAGTATCACACAGGAGAGGATTAGATACACGGCTCAGCAGACAGTATCACACAGGATAGGATTAGATACACGGCTCAGCAGACAGTATCACACAGGAGAGGATTAGATACACGGCTCAGCAGACAGTATCACACAGGAGAGGATTAGATACACGGCTCAGCAGACAGTATCACACAGGAGAGGATTAGATACACGGCTCAACAGACAGTATCACACAGGAGAGGATTAGATACATGGCTCAGCAGTCAGTATCACACAGGAGAGGATTAGATACACGGCTCAGCAGACAGTATCACACAGGAGAGGATTAGATACACAGCTCAGCAGACAGTATCACACAGGATAGGATTAGATACACGGCTCAGCAGACAGTATCACACAGGAGAGGATTAGATACACGGCTCAGCAGACAGTATCACACAGGAGAGGATTAGATACACGGCTCAGCAGACAGTATCACACAGGATAGGATTAGATACACGGCTCAGCAGACAGTATCACACAGGAGAGGATTAGATACACGGCTCAGCAGACAGTATCACACAGGAGAGGATTAGATACACGGCTCAGCAGACAGTATCACACAGGAGAGGATTAGATACACGGCTCAGCAGTCAGTATCACACAGGATAGGATTAGATACACGGCTCAGCAGACAGTAACACACAGGAGAGGATTAGATACACGGCTCAGCAGTCAGTATCACACAGGAGAGGATTAGATACACGGCTCAGCAGACAGTATCACACAGGAGAGGATTAGATACACGGCTCAGCAGACAGTATCACACAGGAGAGGATTAGATACACTGCTCAGCAGACAGTATCACACAGGATAGGATTAGATACACGGCTCAGCAGACAGTATCACACAGGAGAGGATTAGATACACGGCTCAGCAGTCAGTATCACACAGGGTAGGATTAGATACACGGCTCAGCAGACAGTATCACACAGGAGAGGATTAGATACACGGCTCAGCAGACAGTATCACACAGGAGAGGATTAGATACACGGCTCAGCAGACAGTATCACACAGGAGAGGATTAGATACACGGCTCAGCAGACAGTATCACACAGGATAGGATTAGATACACGGCTCAGCAGACAGTAACACACAGGAGAGGATTAGATACACGGCTCAGCAGTCAGTATCACACAGGAGAGGATTAGATACACGGCTCAGCAGTCAGTATCACACAGGATGGGATTAGATACACGGCTCAGCAGTCAGTATCACACAGGAGAGGATTAGATACACGGTTCAGCAGACGGTATCACACAGGATGGGATTAGATACACACTCAGCAGACAGTATCACACAGGAGAGGATTAGATACACGGCTCAGCAGTGAGTATCACACAGGGTAGGATTAGATACACGGCTCAGCAGTCAGTATCACACAGGAGAGGATTAGATACACGGCTCAGCAGACAGTATCACACAGGATAGGATTAGATACACGGCTCAGCAGTCAGTATCACACAGGAGAGGATTAGATACACGGCTCAGCAGACAGTATCACACAGGATAGGATTAGATACACGGCTCAGCAGACAGTATCACACAGGATAGGATTAGATACACGGCTCAGCAGACAGTATCACACAGGAGAGGATTAGATACACGGCTCAGCAGACGGTATCACACAGGAGAGGATTAGATACACGGCTCAGCAGACAGTATCACACAGGAGAGGATTAGATACACGGCTCAGCAGACAGAATCACACAGGAGAGGATTAGATACACAGCTCAGCAGACAGTATCACACAGGAGAGGATTAGATACACGGCTCAGCAGACAGTATCACACAGGATGGGATTAGATACACGGCTCAGCAGACAGTATTACACAGGAGAGGATTAGATACACGGCTCAGCAGACTGTATCACACAGGAGAGGATTAGATACACGGCTCAGCAGACAGTATCACACAGGAGAGGATTAGATACACAGCTCAGCAGACAGTATCACACAGGATAGGATTAGATACACGGCTCAGCAGTCAGTATCACACAGGAGAGGATTAGATACACGGCTCAGAAGACAGTATCACACAGGAGAGGATTAGATACACGGCTCAGCAGACAGTATCACACAGGAGAGGATTAGATACACGGCTCAGCAGACAGTATCACACAGGAGAGGATTAGATACACGGCTCAGCAGTCAGTATCACACAGGAGAGGATTAGATACACGGCTCAGCAGACAGTATCACACAGGATAGGATTAGATACACGGCTCAGCAGACAGTATCACACAGGATAGGATTAGATACACGGCTCAGCAGACAGTATCACACAGGAGAGGATTAGATACACGGCTCAGCAGTCAGTATCACACAGGGTAGGATTAGATACACGGCTCAGCAGTCAGTATCACACAGGGTAGGATTAGATACACGGCTCAGCAGACAGTATCACACAGGAGAGGATTAGATACACGGCTCAGCAGACAGTATCACACAGGATAGGATTAGATACACGGCTCAGCAGACAGTATCACACAGGAGAGGATTAGATACACGGCTCAGCAGACAGTATCACACAGGAGAGGATTAGATACACAGCTCAGCAGACAGTATCACACAGGATAGGATTAGATACACGGCTCAGCAGACAGTATCACACAGGATAGGATTAGATACACGGCTCAGCAGACAGTATCACACAGGAGAGGATTAGATACACTGCTCAGCAGACAGTATCACACAGGATAGGATTAGATACACGGCTCAGCAGACAGTATCACACAGGAGAGGATTAGATACACAGCTCAGCAGACAGTATCACACAGGAGAGGATTAGATACACGGCTCAGCAGACGGTATCACACAGGATGGGATTAGATAAACACTCAGCAGACAGTATCACACAGGAGAGGATTAGATACACGGCTCAGCAGACAGTATCACACAGGACAGGATTAGATACACGGCTCAGCAGTCAGTATCACACAGGGTAGGATTAGATACACGGCTCAGCAGACAGTATCACACAGGAGAGGATTAGATACACTGCTCAGCAGACAGTATCACACAGGATAGGATTAGATACACGGCTCAGCAGACAGTATCACACAGGAGAGGATTAGATACACAGCTCAGCAGACAGTATCACACAGGAGAGGATTAGATACACGGCTCAGCAGACGGTATCACACAGGATGGGATTAGATAAACACTCAGCAGACAGTATCACACAGGAGAGGATTAGATACACGGCTCAGCAGACAGTATCACACAGGAGAGGATTAGATACACGGCTCAGCAGTCAGTATCACACAGGGTAGGATTAGATACACGGCTCAGCAGACAGTATCACACAGGAGAGGATTAGATAAACGGCTCAGCAGACAGTATCACACAGGAGAGGATTAGATACACGGCTCAGCAGTCAGTATCACACAGGGTAGGATTAGATACACGGCTCAGCAGTCAGTATCACACAGGGTAGGATTAGATACACGGCTCAGCAGACAGTATCACACAGGAGAGGATTAGATACACGGCTCAGCAGACAGTATCACACAGGAGAGGATTAGATACACGGCTCAGCAGACAGTATCACACAGGAGAGGATTAGATACACGGCTCAGCAGACAGTATCACACAGGAGAGGATTAGATACACTGCTCAGCAGACAGTATCACACAGGATAGGATTAGATACACGGCTCAGCAGACAGTATCACAGGAGAGGATTAGATACACGGCTCAGCAGTCAGTATCACACAGGAGAGGATTAGATACACGGCTCAGCAGTCAGTATCACACAGGATGGGATTAGATACACACTCAGCAGACAGTATCACACAGGAGAGGATTAGATACACGGCTCAGCAGACAGTATCACACAGGAGAGGATTAGATACACGGCTCAGCAGACAGTATCACACAGGAGAGGATTAGATACACGGCTCAGCAGTCAGTATCACACAGGACAGGATTAGATACACGGCTCAGCAGTCAGTATCACACAGGGTAGGATTAGATACACGGCTCAGCAGTCAGTATCACAGGAGAGGATTAGATACACGGCTCAGCAGTCAGTATCACACAGGGTAGGATTAGATACACGGCTCAGCAGTCAGTATCACAGGAGAGGATTAGATACACGGCTCAGCAGTCAGTATCACACAGGAGAGGATTAGATACACGGCTCAGCAGTCAGTATCACACAGGATGGGATTAGATACACACTCAGCAGACAGTATCACACAGGAGAGGATTAGATACACAGCTCAGCAGACAGTATCACACAGGAGAGGATTAGATACACGGCTCAGCAGACAGTATCACACAGGAGAGGATTAGATACACGGCTCAGCAGTCAGTATCACACAGGGTAGGATTAGATACACGGCTCAGCAGTCAGTATCACACAGGGTAGGATTAGATACACGGCTCAGCAGACAGTATCACACAGGAGAGGATTAGATACACGGCTCAGCAGACAGTATCACACAGGAGAGGATTAGATACACGGCTCAGCAGTCAGTATCACACAGGACAGGATTAGATACACGGCTCAGCAGACAGTATCACACAGGAGAGGATTAGATACACGGCTCAGCAGTCAGTATCACACAGGAGAGGATTAGATACACGACTCAGCAGACAGTATCACACAGGGTAGGATTAGATACACGGCTCAGCAGACAGTATCACACAGGATAGGATTAGATACACGGCTCAGCAGTCAGTATCACACAGGGTAGGATTAGATACACGGCTCAGCAGACAGTATCACACAGGAGAGGATTAGATACACGGCTCAGCAGACAGTATCACACAGGAGAGGATTAGATACACGGCTCAGCAGACAGTATCACACAGGAGAGGATTAGATACACGGCTCAGCAGACAGTATCACACAGGAGAGGATTGGATACACGGCTCAGCAGACAGTATCACACAGGAGAGGATTGGATACACGGCTCAGCAGACAGTATCACACAGGATAGGATTAGATACACGGCTCAGCAGACAGTATCACACAGGAGAGGATTAGATACACGGCTCAGCAGACTGTATCACACAGGAGAGGATTAGATACACGGCTCAGCAGACAGTATCACACAGGAGAGGATTAGATACACGGCTCAGCAGACAGTATCACACAGGAGAGGATTAGATACACAGCTCAGCAGACAGTATCACACAGGATAGGATTAGATACACGGCTCAGCAGTCAGTATCACACAGGAGAGGATTAGATACACGGCTCAGCAGACAGTATCACACAGGAGAGGATTAGATACACGGCTCAGCAGACGGTATCACAGGAGAGGATTAGATACACGGCTCAGCAGACAGTATCACACAGGAGAGGATTAGATACACGGCTCAGCAGACAGTATCACACAGGAGAGGATTAGATACACAGCTCAGCAGACAGTATCACACAGGATAGGATTAGATACACGGCTCAGCAGTCAGTATCACACAGGAGAGGATTAGATACACGGCTCAGCAGACAGTATCACACAGGAGAGGATTAGATACACAGCTCAGCAGACAGTATCACACAGGATAGGATTAGATACACGGCTCAGCAGACGGTATCACACAGGAGAGGATTAGATACACGGCTCAGCAGACAGTATCACACAGGAGAGGATTAGATACACGGCTCAGCAGACAGTATCACACAGGAGAGGATTAGATACACGGCTCAGCAGACAGTATCACACAGGAGAGGATTAGATACACGGCTCAGCAGACAGTATCACACAGGAGAGGATTAGATACACGGCTCAGCAGACAGTATCACACAGGAGAGGATTAGATACACGGCTCAGCAGACAGTATCACACAGGAGAGGATTAGATACACGGCTCAGCAGACAGTATCACACAGGAGAGGATTAGATACACGGCTCAGCAGACAGTATCACACAGGAGAGGATTAGATACACGGCTCAGCAGTCAGTATCACACAGGGTAGGATTAGATACACGGCTCAGCAGTCAGTATCACACAGGGTAGGATTAGATACACGGCTCAGCAGACGGTATCACACAGGATAGGATTAGATACACGGCTCAGCAGACGGTATCACACAGGAGAGGATCAGATACACGGCTCAGCAGACAGTATCACACAGGAGAGGATTAGATACACGGCTCAGCAGACTGTATCACACAGGAGAGGATTAGATACACGGCTCAGCAGTCAGTATCACACAGGAGAGGATTAGATACACGGCTCAGCAGACAGTATCACACAGGAGAGGATTAGATACACGGCTCAGCAGACAGTATCACACAGGATAGGATTAGATACACAGCTCAGCAGACAGTATCACACAGGAGAGGATTAGATACACAGCTCAGCAGACAGTATCACACAGGAGAGGATTAGATACACGGCTCAGCAGTCAGTATCACACAGGATGGGATTAGATACACGGCTCAGCAGACAGTATCACACAGGAGAGGATTAGATACACGGCTCAGCAGACAGTATCACACAGCATAGGATTAGATACACAGCTCAGCAGACAGTATCACACAGCATAGGATTAGATACACGGCTCAGCAGACAGTATCACACAGGATAGGATTAGATACACGGCTCAGCAGACAGTATCACACAGGAGAGGATTAGATACACGGCTCAGCAGACAGTATCACACAGGATAGGATTAGATACACGGCTCAGCAGACAGTATCACACAGGAGAGGATTAGATACACGGCTCAGCAGTCAGTATCACACAGGAGAGGATTAGATACACGGCTCTGCAGTCAGTATCACACAGGAGAGGATTAGATACACGGCTCAGCAGACAGTATCACACAGGAGAGGATTAGATACACGGCTCAGCAGACAGTATCACACAGCATAGGATTAGATACACGGCTCAGCAGAGAGTATCACACAGGAGAGGATTAGATACACGGCTCAGCAGACGGTATCACACAGGAGAGGATTAGATACACGGCTCAGCAGACAGTATCACACAGGAGAGGATTAGATACACGGCTCAGCAGACAGTATCACACAGGAGAGGATTAGATACACAGCTCAGCAGACAGTATCACACAGGAGAGGATTAGATACACGGCTCAGCAGACAGTATCACACAGGATAGGATTAGATACACGGCTCAGCAGACAGTATCACACAGGAGAGGATTAGATACACGGCTCAGCAGACAGTATCACACAGGATAGGATTAGATACACGGCTCAGCAGACAGTATCACACAGGAGAGGATTAGATACACGGCTCAGCAGACAGTATCACACAGGATAGGATTAGATACACGGCTCAGCAGACAGTATCACACAGGAGAGGATTAGATACACGGCTCAGCAGACAGTATCACACAGGAGAGGATTAGATACACGGCTCAGCAGTCAGTATCACACAGGAGAGGATTAGATACACGGCTCAACAGACAGTATCACACAGGAGAGGATTAGATACACGGCTCAGCAGTCAGTATCACACAGGGTAGGATTAGATACACGGCTCAGCAGACAGTATCACACAGGAGAGGATTAGATACACGGCTCAGCAGACAGTATCACACAGGATAGGATTAGATACACGGCTCAGCAGACAGTATCACACAGGAGAGGATTAGATACACGGCTCAGCAGACAGTATCACACAGGATAGGATTAGATACACGGCTCAGCAGACAGTATCACACAGGAGAGGATTAGATACACGGCTCAGCAGACAGTATCACACAGGAGAGGATTAGATACACGGCTCAGCAGTCAGTATCACACAGGAGAGGATTAGATACACGGCTCAGCAGACAGTATCACACAGGAGAGGATTAGATACACGGCTCAGCAGTCAGTATCACACAGGGTAGGATTAGATACACGGCTCAGCAGTCAGTATCACACAGGATAGGATTAGATACACGGCTCAGCAGACAGTATCACACAGGAGAGGATTAGATACACGGCTCAGCAGACAGTATCACACAGGTGAGGATTAGATACACGGCTCAGCAGTCAGTATCACACAGGGTAGGATTAGATACACGGCTCAGCAGTCAGTATCACACAGGAGAGGATTAGATACACGGCTCAGCAGACAGTATCACACAGGAGAGGATTAGATACACGGCTCAGCAGTCAGTATCACACAGGAGAGGATTAGATACACGGTCAGCAGACAGTATCACACAGGAGAGGATTAGATACACGGCTCAGCAGTCAGTATCACACAGGATGGGATTAGATACACGGCTCAGCAGACCGTATCACACAGGATAGGATTAGATACACGGCTCAGCAGTCAGTATCACACAGGAGAGGATTAGATACACGGCTCAGCAGTCAGTATCACACAGGATGGGATTAGATACACGGCTCAGCAGACAGTATCACACAGGAGAGGATTAGATACACGGCTCAGTAGACAGTATCACACAGGAGAGGATTAGATACACGGCTCAGGAGACAGTATCACACAGGAGAGGATTAGATACACGGCTCAGCAGACAGTATCACACAGGAGAGGATTAGATACACGGCTCAGCAGACAGTATCACACAGGAGAGGATTAGATACACGGCTCAGCAGTCAGTATCACACAGGAGAGGATTAGATACACGGCTCAGCAGACAGTATCACACAGGAGAGGATTAGATACACGGCTCAGCAGACAGTATCACACAGGAGAGGATTAGATACACGGCTCAGTAGACAGTATCACACAGGAGAGGATTAGATACACGGCTCAGCAGACAGTATCACACAGGAGAGTATTAGATACACGGCTCAGCATACAGTATCACACAAGAGAGGATTAGATACACGGCTCAGCAGACAGTATCACACAGGAGAGGATTAGATACACGGCTCAGCAGACAGTATCACACAGGAGAGGATTAGATACACGGCTCAGCAGACAGTATCACACAGGAGAGGATTAGATACACGGCTCAGCAGACAGTATCACACAGGATAGGATTAGATACACGGCTCAGCAGACAGTATCACACAGGAGAGGATTAGATACACGGCTCAACAGACAGTATCACACAGGAGAGGATTAGATACACGGCTCAGCAGACAGTATCACACAGGAGAGGATTAGATACACGGCTCAGCAGACAGTATCACACAGGAGAGGATTAGATACACGGCTCAGCAGACAGTATCACACAGGAGAGGATTAGATACACGGCTCAGCAGACAGTATCACACAGGAGAGGATTAGATACACGGCTCAGCAGACAGTATCACACAGGATAGGATGAGATACACGGCTCAGCAGACAGTATCACACAGGAGAGGATTAGATACACGGCTCAACAGACAGTATCACACAGGAGAGGATTAGATACACGGCTCAGCAGACAGTATCACACAGGAGAGGATTAGATACACGGCTCAGCAGACAGTATCACACAGGAGAGGATTAGATACACGGCTCAGCAGACAGTATCACACAGGAGAGGATTAGATACACGGCTCAGCAGACAGTATCACACAGGAGAGGATTAGATACACGGTTCAGCAGACAGTATCACACAGGAGTGGATTAGATACACGGCTCAGCAAACAGTATCACACAGGAGAGGATTAGATACACGGCTCAACAGACGGTATCACACAGGAGAGGATTAGATACACGGCTCAGCAGACGGTATCACACAGGAGAGGATTAGATACACGGCTCAGCAGACGGTATCACACAGGAGAGGATTAGATACACGGCTCAGCAGACGGTATCACACAGGAGAGGATTAGATACACGGCTCAGCAGACGGTATCACACAGGAGAGGATTAGATACACGGCTCAGCAGACAGTATCACACAGGAGAGGATTAGATACACGGCTCAGCAGACAGTATCACACAGGAGAGGATTAGATACACGGTTCAGCAGACAGTATCACACAGGAGTGGATTAGATACACGGCTCAGCAGACAGTATCACACAGGATAGGATTAGATACACGGCTCAACAGACGGTATCACACAGGAGAGGATTAGATACACGGCTCAGCAGACGGTATCACACAGGAGAGGATTAGATACACAGCTCAGCAGACGGTATCACACAGGAGAGGATTAGATACACGGCTCAGCAGACAGTATCACACAGGAGAGGATTAGATACACGGCTCAGCAGACAGTATCACACAGGAGAGGATTAGATACACGGCTCAGCAGACAGTATCACACAGGAGAGGATTAGATACACGGCTCAGCAGTCAGTATCACACAGGGTAGGATTAGATACACGGCTCAGCAGTCAGTATCACACAGGGTAGGATTAGATACACGGCTCAGCAGACAGTATCACACAGGATAGGATTAGATACACGGCTCAGCAGACAGTATCACACAGGAGAGGATTAGATACACGGCTCAGCAGACAGTATCACACAGGAGAGGATTAGATACACGGCTCAGCAGACAGTATCACACAGGATAGGATTAGATACACGGCTCAGCAGTCAGTATCACACAGGAGAGGATTAGATACACAGCTCAGCAGACAGTATCACACAGGAGAGGATTAGATACACGGCTCAGCAGACAGTATCACACAGGATAGGATTAGATACACGGCTCAGCAGACAGTATCACACAGGATAGGATTAGATACACGGCTCAGCAGTCAGTATCACACAGGATGGGATTAGATACACGGCTCAGCAGACAGTATCACACAGGAGAGGATTAGATACACGGCTCAGCAGACAGTATCACACAGGAGAGGATTAGATACACGGCTCAGCAGACAGTATCACACAGGAGAGGATTAGATACACGGCTCAGTAGACAGTATCACACAGGAGAGGATTAGATACACGACTCAGCAGTCAGTATCACACAGGATAGGATTAGATACACGGCTCAGCAGTCAGTATCACACAGGATAGGATTAGATACACGGCTCAGCAGACAGTATCACACAGGAGAGGATTAGATACACGGCTCAGCAGACAGTATCACACAGGAGAGGATTAGATACACGGCTCAGCAGACAGTATCACACAGGAGAGGATTAGATACACGGCTCAGCAGACAGTATCACACAGGAGAGGATTAGATACACGGCTCAGCAGACAGTATCACACAGGAGAAGATTAGATACACGGCTCAGCAGACAGTATCACACAGGAGAGGATTAGATACACGGCTCAGCAGTCAGTATCACACAGGAGAGGATTAGATACACGGCTCAGCAGACAGTATCACACAGGATAGGATTAGATACACGGCTCAGCAGACAGTATCACACAGGAGAGGATTAGATACACGGCTCAGCAGACAGTATCACACAGGAGAGGATTAGATACACGGCTCAGCAGACAGTATCACACAGGAGAGGATTAGATACACGGCTCAGCAGACAGTATCACACAGGATAGGATTAGATACACAGCTCAGCAGACAGTATCACACAGGAGAGGATTAGATACACGGCTCAGCAGACAGTATCACACAGGAGAGGATTAGATACACGGCTCAGCAGACAGTATCACACAGGAGAGGATTAGATACACGGCTCAGCAGACAGTATCACACAGGATAGGATTAGATACACGGCTCAGCAGACAGTATCACACAGGAGAGGATTAGATACACAGCTCAGCAGACAGTATCACACAGGAGAGGATTAGATACACGGCTCAGCAGACAGTATCACACAGGATAGGATTAGATACATGGCTCAGCAGACAGTATCACACAGGAGAGGATTAGATACACGGCTCAGCAGACAGTATCACACAGGATAGGATTAGATACACGGCTCAGCAGACAGTATCACACAGGAGAGGATTAGATACACGGCTCAGCAGACAGTATCACACAGGAGAGGATTAGATACACGGCTCAGCAGACAGTATCACACAGGAGAGGATTAGATACACGGCTCAGCAGACAGTATCACACAGGAGAGGATTAGATACACGGCTCAGCAGTCAGTATCACACAGGGTAGGATTAAATACACGGCTCAGCAGTCAGTATCACACAGGGTAGGATTAGATACACGGCTCAGCAGACAGTATCACACAGGATAGGATTAGATACACGGCTCAGCAGACAGTATCACACAGGAGAGGATTAGATACACGGCTCAGCAGACTGTATCACACAGGAGAGGATTAGATACACGGCTCAGCAGTCAGTATCACACAGGAGAGGATTAGATACACGGCTCAGCAGACAGTATCACACAGGAGAGGATTAGATACACGGCTCAGCAGACAGTATCACACAGGATAGGATTAGATACACAGCTCAGCAGACAGTATCACACAGGAGAGGATTAGATACACAGCTCAGCAGACAGTATCACACAGGAGAGGATTAGATACACGGCTCAGCAGTCAGTATCACACAGGATGGGATTAGATACACGGCTCAGCAGACAGTATCACACAGGAGAGGATTAGATACACGGCTCAGCAGACAGTATCACACAGCATAGGATTAGATACACAGCTCAGCAGACAGTATCACACAGCATAGGATTAGATACACGGCTCAGCAGACAGTATCACACAGGATGGGATTAGATACACGGCTCAGCAGACAGTATCACACAGGATAGGATTAGATACACGGCTCAGCAGACAGTATCACACAGGAGAGGATTAGATACACGGCTCAGCAGACAGTATCACACAGGATAGGATTAGATACACGGCTCAGCAGACAGTATCACACAGGAGAGGATTAGATACACGGCTCAGCAGTCAGTATCACACAGGAGAGGATTAGATACACGGCTCTGCAGTCAGTATCACACAGGAGAGGATTAGATACACGGCTCAGCAGACAGTATCACACAGGAGAGGATTAGATACACGGCTCAGCAGACAGTATCACACAGCATAGGATTAGATACACGGCTCAGCAGAGAGTATCACACAGGAGAGGATTAGATACACGGCTCAGCAGACGGTATCACACAGGAGAGGATTAGATACACGGCTCAGCAGACGGTATCACACAGGAGAGGATTAGATACACGGCTCAGCAGACAGTATCACACAGGAGAGGATTAGATACACGGCTCAGCAGACAGTATCACACAGGAGAGGATTAGATACACGGCTCAGCAGACAGTATCACACAGGAGAGGATTAGATACACGGCTCAGCAGACAGTATCACACAGGAGAGGATTAGATACACGGCTCAGCAGACAGTATCACACAGGAGAGGATTAGATACACAGCTCAGCAGACAGTATCACACAGGAGAGGATTAGATACACTGCTCAGCAGACGGTATCACACAGGAGAGGATTAGATACACGGCTCAGCAGACGGTATCACACAGGAGAGGATTAGATACGCGGCTCAGCAGACAGTATCACACAGGAGAGGATTAGATACGCGGCTCAGCAGACAGTATCACACAGGAGAGGATTAGATACACGGCTCAGCAGACAGTATCACACAGGAGAGGATTAGATACACGGCTCAGCAGTCAGTATCACACAGGAGAGGATTAGATACACTGCTCAGCAGACAGTATCACACAGGAGAGGATTAGATACACGACTCAGCAGACAGTATCACACAGGAGAGGATTAGATACACGGCTCAGCAGACAGTATCACACAGGAGAGGATTAGATACACGGCTCAGCAGACAGTATCACACAGGAGAGGATTAGATACACGGCTCAGCAGTCAGTATCACACAGGAGAGGATTAGATACACAACTCAGCAGTCAGTATCACACAGGAGAGGATTAGATACACGGCTCAGCAGACAGTATCACACAGGAGAGGATTAGATACACGGCTCAGCAGACAGTATCACACAGGAGAGGATTAGATACACGGCTCAGCAGACAGTATCACACAGGATAGGATTAGATACACGGCTCAGCAGACAGTATCACACAGGATAGGATTAGATACACAGCTCAGCAGACAGTATCACACAGGAGAGGATTAGATACACGGCTCAGCAGACAGTATCACACAGGAGAGGATTAGATACACGGCTCAGCAGACAGTATCACACAGGATAGGATTAGATACACGGCTCAGCAGACAGTATCACACAGGAGAGGATTAGATACACGGCTCAGCAGACGGTATCACACAGGAGAGGATTAGATACACGGCTCAGCAGACAGTATCACACAGGATAGGATTAGATACACGGCTCAGCAGACAGTATCACACAGGATAGGATTAGATACACGGCTCAGCAGACAGTATCACGCAGGAGAGGATTAGATACACGGCTCAGCAGACAGTATCACACAGGAGAGGATTAGATACACGGCTCAGCAGTCAGTATCACACAGGATAGGATTAGATACACAGCTCAGCAGACAGTATCACACAGGAGAGGATTAGATAGACGGCTCAGCAGACAGTATCACACCGGAGAGGATTAGATACACGGCTCAGCAGACAGTATCACACAGGAGAGGATTAGATAGACGGCTCAGCAGACAGTATCACACAGGATAGGATTAGATACACGGCTCAGCAGTAAGTATCACACAGGAGAGGATTAGATACAGGGCTCAGACGACAGTATCACACAGGATGGGATTAGATACACGGCTCAGCAGACAGTATCACACAGGATAGGATTAGATACACGGCTCAGCAGACAGTATCACACAGGAGAGGATTAGATACACGGCTCAGCAGACAGTATCACACAGGAGAGGATTAGATACAAGGCTCAGCAGACAGTATCACACAGGATAGGATTAGATACACGGCTCAGCAGACAGTATCACACAGGAGAGGATTAGATACACGGCTCAGCAGTCAGTATCACACAGGATAGGATTAGATACACGGCTCAGCAGACAGTATCACACAGGAGAGGATTAGATACACGGCTCAGCAGACAGTATCACACAGGAGAGGATTAGATACACGGCTCAGCAGTCAGTATCACACAGGAGAGGATTAGATACACAACTCAGCAGTCAGTATCACACAGGAGAGGATTAGATACACGGCTCAGCAGACAGTATCACACAGGAGAGGATTAGATACACGGCTCAGCAGACAGTATCACACAGGAGAGGATTAGATACACGGCTCAGCAGTCAGTATCACACAGGAGAGGATTAGATACACGGCTCAGCAGACAGTATCACACAGGAGAGGATTAGATACAAGGCTCAGCAGACAGTATCACACAGGATAGGATTAGATACACGGCTCAGCAGACAGTATCACACAGGAGAGGATTAGATACACGGCTCAGCAGACAGTATCACACAGGAGAGGATTAGATACACGGCTCAGCAGTCAGTATCACACAGGAGAGGATTAGATACACAACTCAGCAGTCAGTATCACACAGGAGAGGATTAGATACACGGCTCAGCAGACAGTATCACACAGGAGAGGATTAGATACACGGCTCAGCAGACAGTATCACACAGGAGAGGATTAGATACACGGCTCAGCAGACAGTATCACACAGGATAGGATTAGATACACGGCTCAGCAGACAGTATCACACAGGATAGGATTAGATACACAGCTCAGCAGACAGTATCACACAGGATAGGATTAGATACACGGCTCAGCAGACAGTATCACACAGGATAGGATTAGATACACGGCTCAGCAGACAGTATCACGCAGGAGAGGATTAGATACACGGCTCAGCAGACAGTATCACACAGGAGAGGATTAGATACACGGCTCAGCAGTCAGTATCACACAGGATAGGATTAGATACACAGCTCAGCAGACAGTATCACACAGGAGAGGATTAGATAGACGGCTCAGCAGACAGTATCACACAGGAGAGGATTAGATACAGGGCTCAGCAGACAGTATCACACAGGAGAGGATTAGATACAGGGCTCAGCAGACAGTATCACACAGGAGAGGATTAGATACACGGCTCAGCAGACAGTATCACACAGGAGAGGATTAGATACACGGCTCAGCAGACAGTATCACACAGGAGAGGATTAGATACACGGCTCAGCAGACAGTATCACACAGGATAGGATTAGATACACTGCTCAGCAGACAGTATCACACCGGAGAGGATTAGATACACGGCTCAGCAGACAGTATCACACAGGAGAGGATTAGATACACGGCTCAGCAGACAGTATCACACAGGATAGGATTAGATACACGGCTCAGCAGACAGTATCACACAGGATAGGATTAGATACACAGCTCAGCAGACAGTATCACACAGGAGAGGATTAGATACACGGCTCAGCAGACAGTATCACACAGGATAGGATTAGATACACGGCTCAGCAGACAGTATCACACAGGAGAGGATTAGATACACGGCTCAGCAGACAGTATCACACAGGATAGGATTAGATACACGGCTCAGCAGACAGTATCACACCGGAGAGGATTAGATACACGGCTCAGCAGTAAGTATCACACAGGAGAGGATTAGATACAGGGCTCAGACGACAGTATCACACAGGATGGGATTAGATACACGGCTCAGCAGACAGTATCACACAGGAGAGGATTAGATACACGGCTCAGCAGACAGTATCACACAGGAGAGGATTAGATACACGGCTCAGCAGACAGTATCACACCGGAGAGGATTAGATACACGGCTCAGCAGACAGTATCACACAGGAGAGGATTAGATACACGGCTCAGCAGACAGTATCACGCAGGAGAGGATTAGATACACGGCTCAGCAGACAGTATCACACAGGATAGGATTAGATACACGGCTCAGCAGACAGTATCACACAGGAGAGGATTAGATACAGGGCTCAGCAGACAGTATCACACAGGAGAGGATTAGATACACGGCTCAGCAGACAGTATCACACAGGAGAGGATTAGATACACTGCTCAGCAGACAGTATCACACAGGAGAGGATTAGATACACGGCTCAGCAGACAGTATCACACAGGAGAGGATTAGATACACTGCTCAGCAGTCAGTATCACACAGGAGAGGATTAGATACACGGCTCAGCAGACAGTATCACACAGGAGAGGATTAGATACACTGCTCAGCAGTCAGTATCACACAGGAGAGGATTAGATACACGGCTCAGCAGACAGTATCACACAGGAGAGGATTAGATACACGGCTCAGCAGTAAGTATCACACAGGAGAGGATTAGATACACGGCTCAGCAGACAGTATCACGCAGGAGAGGATTAGATACACGGCTCAGCAGACAGTATCACACAGGATAGGATTAGATACACGGCTCAGCAGACAGTATCACACAGGATAGGATTAGATACAGGGCTCAGCAGACAGTATCACACAGGAGAGGATTAGATACACGGCTCAGCAGACAGTATCACACAGGAGAGGATTAGATACACTGCTCAGCAGACAGTATCACACAGGAGAGGATTAGATACACGGCTCAGCAGACAGTATCACACAGGAGAGGATTAGATACACGGCTCAGCAGTCAGTATCACACAGGAGAGGATTAGATACACGGCTCAGCAGACAGTATCACACAGGATAGGATTAGATACACGGCTCAGCAGTCAGTATCACACAGGAGAGGATTAGATACACGGCTCAGCAGACAGTATCACACCGGAGAGGATTAGATACACGGCTCAGCAGTCAGTATCACACAGGAGAGGATTAGATACACGGCTCAGCAGACAGTATCACACAGGATAGGATTAGATACACGGCTCAGCAGACAGTATCACACAGGATAGGATTAGATACACGGCTCAGCAGTCGGTATCACACAGGAGAGGATTAGATACACTGCTCAGCAGACAGTATCACACCGGAGAGGATTAGATACACGGCTCAGCAGACAGTATCACACAGGAGAGGATTAGATACAGGGCTCAGCAGACAGTATCACACAGGAGAGGATTAGATACACGGCTCAGCAGACAGTATCACACAGGAGAGGATTAGATACACTGCTCAGCAGTCGGTATCACACAGGAGAGGATTAGATACACGGCTCAGCAGACAGTATCACACAGGAGAGGATTAGATACACTGCTCAGCAGTCGGTATCACACAGGAGAGGATTAGATACACGGCTCAGCAGACAGTATCACACAGGAGAGGATTAGATACATGGCTCAGCAGACAGTATCACACAGGAGAGGATTAGATACACGGCTCAGCAGACAATATCACACAGGAGAGGATTAGATACATGGCTCAGCAGACAGTATCACACAGGAGAGGATTAGATACACGGCTCAGCAGACAGTATCACACAGGAGAGGATTAGATACACTGCTCAGCAGTCGGTATCACACAGGAGAGGATTAGATACACGGCTCAGCAGACAGTATCACACAGGAGAGGATTAGATACAGGGCTCAGCAGACAGTATCACACCGGAGAGGATTAGATACACAGCTCAGCAGACAGTATCACACAGGATAGGATTAGATACACAGCTCAGCAGACAGTATCACACAGGATAGGATTAGATACACGGCTCAGCAGTCAGTATCACACAGGAGAGGATTAGATACACAGCTCAGCAGACAGTATCACACCGGAGAGGATTAGATACACGGCTCAGCAGAGAGTATCACACAGGAGAGGATTAGATACATGGCTCAGCAGACAGTATCACACAGGAGAGGATTAGATACACGGCTCAGCAGACAGTATCACACAGGATAGGATTAGATATACGGCTCAGCAGACAGTATCACACAGGATAGGATTAGATACACGGCTCAGCAGACAGTATCACACAGGAGAGGATTAGATACACGGCTCAGCAGACAGTATCACACAGGAGAGGATTAGATACACGGCTCAGCAGTCAGTATCACACAGGAGAGGATTAGATACACGGCTCAGCAGACAGTATCACACAGGAGAGGATTAGATACACGGCTCAGCAGACAGTATCACACAGGAGAGGATTAGATACACGGCTCAGCAGTCAGTATCACACAGGAGAGGATTAGATACACGGCTCAGCAGACAGTATCACACAGGATAGGATTAGATACACGGCTCAGCAGACGGTATCACACAGGATAGGATTAGATACACGGCTCAGCAGACAGTATCACACAGGATGGGATTAGATACACGGCTCAGCAGACAGTATCACACAGGATAGGATTAGATACACGGCTCAGCAGACAGTATCACACAGGATAGGATTAGATACACGGCTCAGCAGTCAGTATCACACAGGAGAGGATTAGATACACGGCTCAGCAGACAGTATCACACAGGATAGGATTAGATACACGGCTCAGCAGACAGTATCACACAGGAGAGGATTAGATACACGGCTCAGCAGACAGTATCACACAGGATAGGATTAGATACACGGCTCAGCAGACAGTATCACACAGGAGAGGATTAGATACACGGCTCAGCAGACGATATCACACAGGGTAGGATTAGATACACGGCTCAGCAGACAGTATCACACAGGAGAGGATTAGATACACGGCTCAGCAGACAGTATCACACAGGAGAGGATTAGATACACGGCTCAGCAGACAGTATCACACAGGAGAGGATTAGATACACGGCTCAGCAGTCAGTATCACACAGGAGAGGATTAGATACACGGCTCAGCAGACAGTATCACACAGGAGAGGATTAGATACACGGCTCAGCAGACAGTATCACACAGGATGGGATTAGATACACGGCTCAGCAGACAGTATCACACAGGATGGGATTAGATACACAGCTCAGCAGACAGTATCACACAGGAGAGGATTAGATAGACGGCTCAGCAGACAGTATCACACAGGAGAGGATTAGATACACGGCTCAGCAGACAGTATCACACAGGATAGGATTAGATACACGGCTCAGCAGACAGTATCACACAGGAGAGGATTAGATACACGGCTCAGCAGACAGTATCACACAGGAGAGGATTAGATACACGGCTCAGCAGACAGTATCACACAGGATGGGATTAGATACACAGCTCAGCAGACAGTATCACACAGGAGAGGATTAGATACACGGCTCAGCAGACAGTATCACACAGGAGAGGATTAGATACACGGCTCAGCAGACAGTATCACACAGGATAGGATTAGATACACGGCTCAGCAGACAGTATCACACCGGAGAGGATTAGATACACGGCTCAGCAGACAGTATCACACAGGAGAGGATTAGATACACGGCTCAGCAGACAGTATCACACAGGAGAGGATTAGATACACGGCTCAGCAGACAGTATCACACAGGATAGGATTAGATACACAGCTCAGCAGACAGTATCACACAGGAGAGGGTTAGATACACGGCTCAGCAGACAGTATCACACAGGAGAGGGTTAGATACACGGCTCAGCAGACAGTATCACACAGGAGAGGATTAGATACACGGCTCAGCAGACAGTATCACACAGGAGAGGATTAGATACAAGGCTCAGCAGACAGTATCACACAGGAGAGGATTAGATACACGGCTCAGCAGACAGTATCACACAGGAGAGGATTAGATACACGGCTCAGCAGTCAGTATCACACAGGAGAGGATTAGATACAGGGCTCAGCAGTCAGTATCACACAGGAGAGGATTAGATACACAACTCAGCAGTCAGTATCACACAGGAGAGGATTAGATACACTGCTCAGCAGACAGTATCACACCGGAGAGGATTAGATACACGGCTCAGCAGTCAGTATCACACAGGATAGGATTAGATACACGGCTCAGCAGACAGTATCACACAGGATAGGATTAGATACACGGCTCAGCAGACAGTATCACACAGGATAGGATTAGATACACGGCTCAGCAGTCGGTATCACACAGGAGAGGATTAGATACACTGCTCAGCAGACAGTATCACACCGGAGAGGATTAGATACACGGCTCAGCAGACAGTATCACACAGGAGAGGATTAGATACAGGGCTCAGCAGACAGTATCACACAGGAGAGGATTAGATACACGGCTCAGCAGACAGTATCACACAGGAGAGGATTAGATACACTGCTCAGCAGACAGTATCACACAGGAGAGGATTAGATACACGGCTCAGCAGACAGTATCACACAGGAGAGGATTAGATACACGGCTCAGCAGACAGTATCACACAGGAGAGGATTAGATACACTGCTCAGCAGACAGTATCACACAGGAGAGGATTAGATACACTGCTCAGCAGACAGTATCACACAGGAGAGGATTAGATACACGGCTCAGCAGACAGTATCACACAGGAGAGGATTAGATACACGGCTCAGCAGACAATATCACACAGGAGAGGATTAGATACACGGCTCAGCAGACAGTATCACACAGGAGAGGATTAGATACACGGCTCAGCAGACAGTATCACACAGGAGAGGATTAGATACACTGCTCAGCAGTCGGTATCACACAGGAGAGGATTAGATACACGGCTCAGCAGACAGTATCACACAGGAGAGGATTAGATACACGGCTCAGCAGACAGTATCACACAGGAGAGGATTAGATACATGGCTCAGCAGACAGTATCACACAGGAGAGGATTAGATACACGGCTCAGCAGACAATATCACACAGGAGAGGATTAGATACATGGCTCAGCAGACAGTATCACACAGGAGAGGATTAGATACACGGCTCAGCAGACAGTATCACACAGGAGAGGATTAGATACACTGCTCAGCAGTCGGTATCACACAGGAGAGGATTAGATACACGGCTCAGCAGACAGTATCACACAGGAGAGGATTAGATACAGGGCTCAGCAGACAGTATCACACCGGAGAGGATTAGATACACAGCTCAGCAGACAGTATCACACAGGATAGGATTAGATACACAGCTCAGCAGACAGTATCACACAGGATAGGATTAGATACACGGCTCAGCAGTCAGTATCACACAGGAGAGGATTAGATACACAGCTCAGCAGACAGTATCACACCGGAGAGGATTAGATACACGGCTCAGCAGAGAGTATCACACAGGAGAGGATTAGATACATGGCTCAGCAGAGAGTATCACACAGGAGAGGATTAGATATACGGCTCAGCAGACAGTATCACACAGGAGAGGATTAGATACACGGCTCAGCAGACAGTATCACACAGGAGAGGATTAGATACACGGCTCAGCAGACAGTATCACACAGGATAGGATTAGATACACGGCTCAGCAGACAGTATCACACAGGAGAGGATTAGATACACGGCTCAGCAGACAGTATCACACAGGAGAGGATTAGATACACGGCTCAGCAGTCAGTATCACACAGGAGAGGATTAGATACACGGCTCAGCAGACAGTATCACACAGGAGAGGATTAGATACACGGCTCAGCAGACAGTATCACACAGGAGAGGATTAGATACACGGCTCAGCAGTCAGTATCACACAGGAGAGGATTAGATACACGGCTCAGCAGACAGTATCACACAGGATAGGATTAGATACACGGCTCAGCAGACGGTATCACACAGGATAGGATTAGATACACGGCTCAGCAGACAGTATCACACAGGAGAGGATTAGATACACGGCTCAGCAGACAGTATCACACAGGAGAGGATTAGATACACGGCTCAGCAGACAGTATCACACAGCAGAGGATTAGATACACGGCTCAGCAGTCAGTATCACACAGGAGAGGATTAGATACACGGCTCAGCAGTCAGTATCACACAGGATGGGATTAGATACACAGCTCAGCAGACAGTATCACACAGGAGAGGATTAGATAGACGGCTCAGCAGACAGTATCACACAGGAGAGGATTAGATACACGGCTCAGCAGACAGTATCACACAGGATGGGATTAGATACACAGCTCAGCAGACAGTATCACACAGGAGAGGATTAGATACACGGCTCAGCAGACAGTATCACACAGGAGAGGATTAGATACACGGCTCAGCAGTCAGTATCACACAGGAGAGGATTAGATACACGGCTCAGCAGACAGTATCACACAGGAGAGGATTAGATACACGGCTCAGCAGACAGTATCACACAGGAGAGGATTAGATACACAGCTCAGCAGACAGTATCACACAGGAGAGGATTAGATACACGGCTCAGCAGACAGTATCACACAGGATAGGATTAGATACACGGCTCAGCAGACAGTATCACACAGGAGAGGATTAGATACACAGCTCAGCAGACAGTATCACACAGGAGAGGATTAGATACACGGCTCAGCAGACAGTATCACACAGGATAGGATTAGATACACGGCTCAGCAGACAGTATCACACAGGAGAGGATTAGATACACAGCTCAGCAGACAGTATCACACAGGATAGGATTAGATACACGGCTCAGCAGACAGTATCACACAGGATGGGATTAGATACACGGCTCAGCAGACAGTATCACACAGGAGAGGATTAGATACACGGCTCAGCAGACAGTATCACACAGGGTAGGATTAGATACACTGCTCAGCAGACAGTATCACACAGGATAGGATTAGATACACGGCTCAGCAGACAGTATCACACAGGAGAGGATTAGATACACGGCTCAGCAGACAGTATCACACAGGATGGGATTAGATACACGGCTCAGCAGACAGTATCACACAGGATAGGATTAGATACACGGCTCAGCAGACAGTATCACACAGGATAGGATTAGATACACGGCTCAGCAGACAGTATCACACAGGATGGGATTAGATACACGGCTCAGCAGACAGTATCACACAGGAGAGGATTAGATACACGGCTCAGCAGACAGTATCACACAGGGTAGGATTAGATACACGGCTCAGCAGACAGTATCACACAGGATGGGATTAGATACACGGCTCAGCAGACAGTATCACACAGGAGAGGATTAGATACACGGCTCAGCAGACAGTATCACACAGGGTAGGATTAGATACACGGCTCAGCAGACAGTATCACACAGGATAGGATTAGATACACGGCTCAGCAGACAGTATCACACAGGAGAGGATTAGATACACAGCTCAGCAGACAGTATCACACAGGATAGGATTAGATACACAGCTCAGCAGACAGTATCACACAGGATGGGATTAGATACACAGCTCAGCAGACAGTATCACACAGGAGAGGATTAGATACACGGCTCAGCAGACAGTATCACACAGGATAGGATTAGATACACGGCTCAGCAGACAGTATCACACAGGAGAGGATTAGATACACAGCTCAGCAGACAGTATCACACAGGATAGGATTAGATACACGGCTCAGCAGACAGTATCACACCGGAGAGGATTAGATACACGGCTCAGCAGACAGTATCACACAGGAGAGGATTAGATACACGGCTCAGCAGACAGTATCACACAGGATAGGATTAGATACACAGCTCAGCAGACAGTATCACACAGGATAGGATTAGATACACGGCTCAGCAGACAGTATCACACAGGAGAGGATTAGATACACGGCTCAGCAGACAGTATCACACAGGAGAGGATTAGATACACGGCTCAGCAGACAGTATCACACAGGATAGGATTAGATACACGGCTCAGCAGACAGTATCACACAGGAGAGGATTAGATACACGGCTCAGTAGACAGTATCACACAGGAGAGGATTAGATACACGGCTCAGCAGTCAGTATCACACAGGATAGGATTAGATACACGGCTCAGCAGTCAGTATCACACAGGATAGGATTAGATACACGGCTCAGCAGACAGTATCACACAGGAGAGGATTAGATACACGGCTCAGCAGACAGTATCACACAGGAGAGGATTAGATACACGGCTCAGCAGACAGTATCACACAGGAGAGGATTAGATACACGGCTCAGCAGACAGTATCACACAGGAGAGGATTAGATACACGGCTCAGCAGACAGTATCACACAGGAGAGGATTAGATACACGGCTCAGCAGACAGTATCACACAGGAGAGGATTAGATACACGGCTCAGCAGACAGTATCACACAGGAGAAGATTAGATACACGGCTCAGCAGACAGTATCACACAGGAGAGGATTAGATACACGGCTCAGCAGTCAGTATCACACAGGATAGGATTAGATACACAGCTCAGCAGACAGTATCACACAGGATAGGATTAGATACACGGCTCAGCAGACAGTATCACACAGGAGAGGATTAGATACACGGCTCAGCAGACAGTATCACACAGGAGAGGATTAGATACACGGCTCAGCAGACAGTATCACACAGGAGAGGATTAGATACACGGCTCAGCAGACAGTATCACACAGGATAGGATTAGATACACGGCTCAGCAGACAGTATCACACAGGAGAGGATTAGATACACGGCTCAGCAGACAGTATCACACAGGAGAGGATTAGATACACGGCTCAGCAGACAGTATCACACAGGATAGGATTAGATACACGGCTCAGCAGACAGTATCACACAGGAGAGGATTAGATACACAGCTCAGCAGACAGTATCACACAGGAGAGGATTAGATACACAGCTCAGCAGACAGTATCACACAGGAGAGGATTAGATACACGGCTCAGCAGACAGTATCACACAGGATAGGATTAGATACACGGCTCAGCAGACAGTATCACACAGGAGAGGATTAGATACACGGCTCAGCAGACAGTATCACACAGGAGAGGATTAGATACACGGCTCAGCAGACAGTATCACACAGGAGAGGATTAGATACACGGCTCAGCAGACAGTATCACACAGGATAGGATTAGATACACGGCTCAGCAGTCAGTATCACACAGGATAGGATTAGATACACGGCTCAGCAGACAGTATCACACAGGATGGGATTAGATACACGGCTCAGCAGTCAGTATCACACAGGATAGGATTAGATACACGGCTCAGCAGACAGTATCACACAGGAGAGGATTAGATACACAGCTCAGCAGACAGTATCACACAGGAGAGGATTAGATACACGGCTCAGCAGACAGTATCACACAGGAGAGGATTAGATACACGGCTCAGCAGACAGTATCACACAGGAGAGGATTAGATACACGGCTCAGCAGACAGTATCACACAGGAGAGGATTAGATACACGGCTCAGCAGACAGTATCACACAGGAGAGGATTAGATACACGGCTCAGCAGTCAGTATCACACAGGAGAGGATTAGATACACGGCTCAGCAGTCAGTATCACACAGGAGAGGATTAGATACACGGCTCAGCAGTCAGTATCACACAGGAGAGGATTAGATACACGGCTCAGCAGACAGTATCACACAGGAGAGGATTAGATACACGGCTCAGCAGTCAGTATCACACAGGAGAGGATTAGATACACGGCTCAGCAGACAGTATCACACAGGAGAGGATTAGATACACGGCTCAGCAGACAGTATCACACAGGATAGGATTAGATACACAGCTCAGCAGACAGTATCACACAGGATAGGATTAGATACACGGCTCAGCAGA
Organism: Phyllobates terribilis; assembly: GCF_046119375.1. Lineage (NCBI taxonomy): Eukaryota > Metazoa > Chordata > Amphibia > Anura > Dendrobatidae > Phyllobates > Phyllobates terribilis. The sequence continues at coordinate 13,365 of NW_027365629.1, read as the reverse complement.
CAGTATCACACAGGAGAGGATTAGATTCACGGCTCAGCAGTCAGTATCACACAGGAGAGGATTAGATACACGGCTCAGCAGACAGTATCACACAGGAGAGGATTAGATACACCGCTCAGCAGACAGTATCACACAGGAGAGGATTAGATACACGGCTCAGCAGACAGTATCACACAGGAGAGGATTAGATACACGCTCAGCAGACAGTATCACACAGGAGAGGATTAGATACACCGGCTCAGCAGACAGTATCACACAGGAGAGGATTAGATACACAACTCAGCAGACAGTATCACACAGGAGAGGATTAGATACACAACTCAGCAGACAGTATCACACAGGATAGGATTAGATACACGGCTCAGCAGACAGTATCACACAGGAGAGGATTAGATACACGGCTCAGCAGACAGTATCACACAGGAGAGGATTAGATACACGGCTCAGCAGACAGTATCACACAGGATAGGATTAGATACACGGCTCAGCAGACAGTATCACACAGGAGAGGATTAGATACACGGCTCAACAGACAGTATCACACAGGAGAGGATTAGATACACGGCTCAGCAGACAGTATCACACAGGAGAGGATTAGATACACGGCTCAGCAGACAGTATCACACAGGAGAGGATTAGATACACAACTCAGCAGACAGTATCACAAAGGATAGGATTAGATACACGGCTCAGCAGACAGTATCACACAGGAGAGGATTAGATACACGGCTCAACAGACAGTATCACACAGGAGAGGATTAGATACACGGCTCAGCAGACAGTATCACACAGGAGAGGATTAGATACACGGCTCAGCAGACAGTATCACACAGGATAGGATTAGATACACGGCTCAGCAGACAGTATCACACAGGAGAGGATTAGATACACGGCTCAGCAGACAGTATCACACAGGAGGAGGATTAGATACACGGCTCAGCAGACAGTATCACACAGGATAGGATTAGATACACGGCTCAGCAGACAGTATCACACAGGAGAGGATTAGATACACGGCTCAGCAGACAGTATCACACAGGAGAGGATTAGATACACGGCTCAGCAGACAGTATCACACAGGAGAGGATTAGATACACGGCTCAGCAGTCAGTATCACACAGGAGAGGATTAGATACACAGCTCAGCAGACAGTATCACACAGGATAGGATTAGATACACGGCTCAGCAGACAGTATCACACAGGAGAGGATTAGATACACGGCTCAGCAGACAGTATCACACAGGAGAGGATTAGATACACGGCTCAGCAGACAGTATCACACAGGAGAGGATTAGATACACGGCTCAGCAGACAGTATCACACAGGATAGGATTAGATACACGGCTCAGCAGACAGTATCACACAGGAGAGGATTAGATACACGGCTCAGCAGACAGTATCACACAGGAGAGGATTAGATACACGGCTCAGCAGACAGTATCACACAGGATAGGATTAGATACACGGCTCAGCAGACAGTATCACACAGGAGAGGATTAGATACACGGCTCAGCAGACAGTATCACACAGGATAGGATTAGATACACGGCTCAGCAGACAGTATCACACAGGATAGGATTAGATACACGGCTCAGCAGACAGTATCACACAGGAGAGGATTAGATACACGGCTCAGCAGACAGTATCACACAGGAGAGGATTAGATACACGGCTCAGCAGACAGTATCACACAGGATAGGATTAGATACACGGCTCAGCAGACAGTATCACACAGGAGAGGATTAGATACACAGGCTCAGCAGACAGTATCACACAGGAGAGGATTAGATACACAGCTCAGCAGACAGTATCACACAGGAGAGGATTAGATACACGGCTCAGCAGACAGTATCACACAGGAGAGGATTAGATACACGGCTCAGCAGACAGTATCACACAGGAGAGGATTAGATACACGGCTCAGCAGACAGTATCACACAGGAGAGGATTAGATACACGGCTCAGCAGACAGTATCACACAGGAGAGGATTAGATACACGGCTCAGCAGACAGTATCACACAGGATAGGATTAGATACACGGCTCAGCAGTCAGTATCACACAGGAGAGGATTAGATACACGGCTCAGCAGACAGTATCACACAGGATGGGATTAGATACACGGCTCAGCAGTCAGTATCACACAGGATAGGATTAGATACACGGCTCAGCAGACAGTATCACACAGGAGTGGATTAGATACACGGCTCAGCAGACAGTATCACACAGGATAGGATTAGATACACGGCTCAGCAGACAGTATCACACAGGAGAGGATTAGATACACAGCTCAGCAGACAGTATCACACAGGAGAGGATTAGATACACGGCTCAGCAGACAGTATCACACAGGAGAGGATTAGATACACGCTCAGCAGACAGTATCACACAGGAGAGGATTAGATACACGGCTCAGCAGACAGTATCACACAGGAGAGGATTAGATACACGGCTCAGCAGACAGTATCACACAGGAGAGGATTAGATACACGGCTCAGCAGTCAGTATCACACAGGAGAGGATTAGATACACGGCTCAGCAGTCAGTATCACACAGGAGAGGATTAGATACACGGCTCAGCAGTCAGTATCACACAGGAGAGGATTAGATACACGGCTCAGCAGACAGTATCACACAGGAGAGGATTAGATACACGGCTCAGCAGTCAGTATCACACAGGAGAGGATTAGATACACGGCTCAGCAGACAGTATCACACAGGAGAGGATTAGATACACGGCTCAGCAGACAGTATCACACAGGATAGGATTAGATACACAGCTCAGCAGACAGTATCACACAGGATAGGATTAGATACACGGCTCAGCAGACAGTATCACACAGGAGAGGATTAGATACACGGCTCAGCAGACAGTATCACACAGGAGAGGATTAGATACACGGCTCAGCAGACAGTATCACACAGGAGAGGATTAGATACACAGCTCAGCAGACAGTATCACACAGGAGAGGATTAGATACACGGCTCAGCAGACAGTATCACACAGGAGAGGATTAGATACACCGGCTCAGCAGACAGTATCACACAGGAGAGGATTAGATACACCGGCTCAGCAGACAGTATCACACAGGAGAGGATTAGATACACAGCTCAGCAGACAGTATCACACAGGAGAGGATTAGATACACAAGCTCAGCAGACAGTATCACACAGGAGAGGATTAGATACACGGCTCAGCAGACAGTATCACACAGGAGAGATTAGATACACGGCTCAGCAGACAGTATCACACAGGAGAGGATTAGATACACGGCTCAGCAGACAGTATCACACAGGATAGGATTAGATACACGGCTCAGCAGACAGTATCACACAGGAGAGGATTAGATACACGGCTCAGCAGACAGTATCACACAGGAGAGGATTAGATACACGGCTCAGCAGACAGTATCACACAGGAGAGGATTAGATACACGGCTCAGCAGACAGTATCACACAGGAGAGGATTAGATACACAGACTCAGCAGACAGTATCACACAAGGATAGGATTAGATACACGGCTCAGCAGACAGTATCACACAGGAGAGGATTAGATACACGGCTCACAGACAGTATCACACAGGAGAGGATTAGATACACGGCTCAGCAGACAGTATCACACAGGAGAGGATTAGATACACGGCTCAGCAGACAGTATCACACAGGAGAGGATTAGATACACGGCTCAGCAGACAGTATCACACAGGAGAGGATTAGATACACGCTCAGCAGACAGTATCACACAGGAGAGGATTAGATACACGGCTCAGCAGACAGTATCACACAGGAGAGGATTAGATACACGGCTCAGCAGTCAGTATCACACAGGAGAGGATTAGATACACGGCTCAGCAGACAGTATCACACAGGAGAGGATTAGATACACGGCTCAGCAGACAGTATCACACAGGAGAGGATTAGATACACGGCTCAGCAGACAGTATCACACAGGAGAGGATTAGATACACGGCTCAGCAGACAGTATCACACAGGAGAGGATTAGATACACGGCTCAGCAGACAGTATCACACAGGATAGGATTAGATACACAGCTCAGCAGACAGTATCACACAGGATAGGATTAGATACACGGCTCAGCAGACAGTATCACACAGGATAGGATTAGATACACAGGCTCAGCAGACAGTATCACACAGGAGAGGATTAGATACACAGCTCAGCAGACAGTATCACACAGGAGAGGATTAGATACACGGCTCAGCAGACAGTATCACACAGGAGAGGATTAGATACACGGCTCAGCAGACAGTATCACACAGGAGAGGATTAGATACACCGCTCAGCAGACAGTATCACACAGGAGAGGATTAGATACACGGCTCAGCAGACAGTATCACACAGGAGAGGATTAGATACACGGCTCAGCAGACAGTATCACACAGGAGAGGATTAGATACACGGCTCAGCAGACAGTATCACACAGGAGAGGATTAGATACACGGCTCAGCAGACAGTATCACACAGGAGAGGATTAGATACACGGCTCAGCAGACAGTATCACACAGGAGAGGATTAGATACACGGCTCAGCAGACAGTATCACACAGGAGAGGATTAGATACACGGCTCAGCAGACAGTATCACACAGGAGAGGATTAGATACACGGCTCAGCAGACAGTATCACACAGGAGAGGATTAGATACACGGCTCAAGCAGACAGTATCACACAGGAGAGGATTAGATACACGGCTCAGCAGACAGTATCACACAGGAGAGGATTAGATACACGGCTCAGCAGACAGTATCACACAGGAGAGGATTAGATACACGGCTCAGCAGACAGTATCACACAGGATAGGATTAGATACACGGCTCAGCAGACAGTATCACACAGGAGAGGATTAGATACACGGCTCAGCAGACAGTATCACACAGGAGAGGATTAGATACACGGCTCAGCAGACAGTATCACACAGGAGAGGATTAGATACACGGCTCAGCAGACAGTATCACACAGGAGAGGATTAGATACACGGCTCAGCAGACAGTATCACACAGGAGAGGATTAGATACACGGCTCAGCAGACAGTATCACACAGGATAGGATTAGATACACGGCTCAGCAGACAGTATCACACAGGAGAGGATTAGATACACGGCCTCAGCAGACAGTATCACACAGGATAGGATTAGATACACGGCTCAGCAGACAGTATCACACAGGAGAGGATTAGATACACGGCTCAGCAGACAGTATCACACAGGAGAGGGATTAGATACACGGCTCAGCAGACAGTATCACACAGGAGAGGATTAGATACACGGCTCAGCAGACAGTATCACACAGGAGAGGATTAGATACACAGCTCAGCAGACAGTATCACACAGGATAGGATTAGATACACGGCTCAGCAGACAGTATCACACAGGAGAGGATTAGATACACGGCTCAGCAGACAGTATCACACAGGAGAGGATTAGATACACGGCTCAGCAGACAGTATCACACAGGAGAGGATTAGATACACGCTCAGCAGACAGTATCACACAGGATAAGGATTAGATACACGGCTCAGCAGACAGTATCACACAGGAGAGGATTAGATACACGGCTCAGCAGACAGTATCACACAGGAGAGGATTAGATACACGGCTCAGCAGACAGTATCACACAGGAAGGGATTAGATACACGGCTCAGCAGACAGTATCACACAGGAGAGGATTAGATACACGGCTCAGCAGACAGTATCACACAGGAGAGGATTAGATACACGGCTCAGCAGACAGTATCACACAGGAGAGGATTAGATACACGGCTCAGCAGACAGTATCACACAGGAGAGGATTAGATACACAGCTCAGCAGACAGTATCACACAGGAGAGGATTAGATACACGGCTCAGCAGACAGTATCACACAGGAGAGGATTAGATACACGGCTCAGCAGACAGTATCACACAGGATAGGATTAGATACACGGCTCAGCAGACAGTATCACACAGGAGAGGATTAGATACACGGCTCAGCAGACAGTATCACACAGGAGAGGATTAGATACACCGGCTCAGCAGACAGTATCACACAGGAGAGGATTAGATACACGGCTCAGCAGACAGTATCACACAGGAGAGGATTAGATACACGGCTCAGCAGACAGTATCACACAGGAGAGGATTAGATACACGGCTCAGCAGACAGTATCACACAGGAGAGGATTAGATACACGGCTCAGCAGACAGTATCACACAGGAGAGGATTAGATACACAGCTCAGCAGACAGTATCACACAGGAGAGGATTAGATACACGGCTCAGCAGACAGTATCACACAGGAGAGGATTAGATACACAGCTCAGCAGACAGTATCACACAGGAGAGGATTAGATACACGGCTCAGCAGACAGTATCACACAGGAGAGGATTAGATACACGGCTCAGCAGACAGTATCACACAGGAGAGGATTAGATACACGGCTCAGCAGACAGTATCACACAGGAGAGGATTAGATACACGGCTCAGCAGTCAGTATCACACAGGAGAGGATTAGATACACGGCTCAGCAGACAGTATCACACAGGAGAGGATTAGATACACGGCTCAGCAGACAGTATCACACAGGAGAGGATTAGATACACGGCTCAACAGACAGTATCACACAGGAGAGGATTAGATACACGGCTCAGCAGACAGTATCACACAGGAGAGGATTAGATACACGGCTCAGCAGACAGTATCACACAGGAGAGGATTAGATACACGGCTCAGCAGACAGTATCACACAGGAGAGGATTAGATACACGGCTCAGCAGACAGTATCACACAGGAGAGGATTAGATACACGGCTCAGCAGACAGTATCACACAGGAGAGGATTAGATACACGGCTCAGCAGACAGTATCACACAGGAGAGGATTAGATACACGGCTCAGCAGACAGTATCACACAGGAGAGGATTAGATACACGGCTCAGCAGACAGTATCACACAGGAGAGGATTAGATACACGGCTCAGCAGACAGTATCACACAGGAAGGATTAGATACACGGCTCAGCAGACAGTATCACACAGGAGAGGATTAGATACACGGCTCAGCAGACAGTATCACACAGGATAGGATTAGATACACGGCTCAGCAGACAGTATCACACAGGAGAGGATTAGATACACGGCTCAGCAGTCAGTATCACACAGGAGAGGATTAGATACACGGCTCAGCAGTCAGTATCACACAGGATGAGGATTAGATACAAGGCTCAGCAGACAGTATCACACAGGAGAGGATTAGATACACGGCTCAGCAGACAGTATCACACAGGAGAGGATTAGATACACGGCTCAGCAGACAGTATCACACAGGAGAGGATTAGATACACGGCTCAGCAGACAGTATCACACAGGAGAGGATTAGATACACGGCTCAGCAGACAGTATCACACAGGATAGGATTAGATACACGGCTCAGCAGACAGTATCACACAGGAGAGGATTAGATACACGGCTCAGCAGACAGTATCACACAGGAGAGGATTAGATACACGGCTCAGCAGTCAGTATCACACAGGATAGGGATTAGATACACGGCTCAGCAGACAGTATCACACAGGAGAGGATTAGATACACGGCTCAGCAGACAGTATCACACAGGAGAGGATTAGATACACGGCTCAGCAGACAGTATCACACAGGAGAGGATTAGATACACGGCTCAGCAGACAGTATCACACAGGATAGGATTAGATACACGGCTCAGCAGACAGTATCACACAGGAGAGGATTAGATACACGGCTCAGCAGACAGTATCACACAGGAGAGGATTAGATACACGGCTCAGCAGACAGTATCACACAGGGAGAGGATTAGATACACGGCTCAGCAGTCAGTATCACACAGGAGAGGATTAGATACACGGCTCAGCAGACAGTATCACACAGGAGAGGATTAGATACACGGCTCAGCAGACAGTATCACACAGGAGAGGATTAGATACACGGCTCAGCAGACAGTATCACACAGGAGAGGATTAGATACACGGCTCAGCAGACAGTATCACACAGGAGAGGATTAGATACACGGCTCAGCAGACAGTATCACACAGGAGAGGATTAGATACACGGCTCAGCAGACAGTATCACACAGGAGAGGATTAGATACACGGCTCAGCAGTCAGTATCACACAGGAGAGGATTAGATACACGGCTCAGCAGACAGTATCACACAGGAGAGGATTAGATACACGGCTCAACAGACAGTATCACACAGGAGAGGATTAGATACACGGCTCAGCAGACAGTATCACACAGGAGAGGATTAGATACACGGCTCAGCAGTACAGTATCACACAGGAGAGGATTAGATACACGGTTCAGCAGACAGTATCACACAGGAGAGGATTAGATACACGGCTCAGCAGACAGTATCACACAGGAGAGGATTAGATACACGGCTCAGCAGACAGTATCACACAGGAGAGGATTAGATACACGGCTCAGTAGTCAGTATCACACAGGAGAGGATTAGATACACGGCTCAGCAGACAGTATCACACAGGAGAGGATTAGATACACGGCTCAGCAGACAGTATCACACAGGAGAGGATTAGATACACGGCTCAGCAGACAGTATCACACAGGAGAGGATTAGATACACGGCTCAGCAGTCAGTATCACACAGGAGAGGATTAGATACACGGCTCAGCAGACAGTATCACACAGGAGAGGATTAGATACACGGCTCAGCAGACAGTATCACACAGGAGAGGATTAGATACACGGCTCAGCAGACAGGTATCACACAGGAGAGGATTAGATACACGGCTCAGCAGACAGTATCACACAGGAGAGGATTAGATACACGGCTCAGCAGACAGTATCACACAGGAGAGGATTAGATACACGGCTCAGCAGACAGTATCACACAGGAGAGGATTAGATACACGGCTCAGCAGACAGTATCACACAGGAGAGGATTAGATACACGGCTCAGCAGACAGTATCACACAGGAGAGGATTAGATACACGGCTCAGCAGACAGTATCACACAGGAGAGGATTAGATACACGGCTCAGCAGACAGTATCACACAGGAGAGGATTAGATACACGGCTCAGCAGACAGTATCACACAGGAGAGGATTAGATACACGGCTCAGCAGACAGTATCACACAGGAGAGGATTAGATACACGCTCAGCAGACAGTATCACACAGGAGAGGATTAGATACACGGCTCAGCAGACAGTATCACACAGGAGAGGATTAGATACACGGCTCAGCAGACAGTATCACACAGGAGAGGATTAGATACACGGGCTCAGCAGACAGTATCACACAGGAGAGGATTAGATACACGGCTCAGCAGACAGTATCACACAGGAGAGGATTAGATACACGGCTCAGCAGACAGTATCACACAGGAGAGGGATTAGATACACAGGCTCAGCAGACAGTATCACACAGGAGAGGATTAGATACACGGCTCAGCAGACAGTATCACACAGGAGAGGATTAGATACACGGCTCAGCAGACAGTATCACACAGGAGAGGATTAGATACACGGCTCAGCAGACAGTATCACACAGGAGAGGATTAGATACACGGCTCAGCAGACAGTATCACACAGGAGAGGATTAGATACACGGCTCAGCAGTCAGTATCACACAGGATAGGATTAGATACACGGCTCAGCAGACAGTATCACACAGGAGAGGATTAGATACACGGACTCAGCAGACAGTATCACACAGGAGAGGATTAGATACACGGCTCAGCAGACAGTATCACACAGGAGAGGATTAGATACACGGCTCAGCAGACAGTATCACACAGGAGAGGATTAGATACACGGCTCAGCAGACAGTATCACACAGGAGAGGATTAGATACACGGCTCAGCAGACAGTATCACACAGGAGAGGATTAGATACACGGCTCAGCAGACAGTATCACACAGGAGAGGATTAGATACACGGCTCAGCAGACAGTATCACACAGGAGAGGATTAGATACACGGCTCAGCAGACAGTATCACACAGGATAGGATTAGATACACGGCTCAGCAGACAGTATCACACAGGAGAGGATTAGATACACGGCTCAGCAGTCAGTATCACACAGGAGAGGATTAGATACACGGCTCAGCAGACAGTATCACACAGGAGAGGATTAGATACACGGCTCAGCAGACAGTATCACACAGGAGAGGATTAGATACACGGCTCAGCAGTCAGTATCACACAGGAGAGGATTAGATACACAACTCAGCAGTCAGTATCACACAGGAGAGGATTAGATACACGGCTCAGCAGACAGTATCACACAGGAGAGGATTAGATACACGGCTCAGCAGACAGTATCACACAGGAGAGGATTAGATACACGGCTCAGCAGACAGTATCACACAGGAGAGGATTAGATACACGGCTCAGCAGACAGTATCACACAGGATAGGATTAGATACACAGCTCAGCAGACAGTATCACACAGGAGAGGATTAGATACACGGCTCAGCAGACAGTATCACACAGGAGAGGATTAGATACACGGCTCAGCAGACAGTATCACACAGGATAGGATTAGATACACGGCTCAGCAGACAGTATCACACAGGAGAGGATTAGATACACGGCTCAGCAGACAGTATCACACAGGAGAGGATTAGATACACGGCTCAGCAGACAGTATCACAGCAGGAGAGGATTAGATACACGGCTCAGCAGACAGTATCACACAGGGAGGATTAGATACACGGCTCAGCAGTCAGTATCACACAGGATAGGATTAGATACACAGGCTCAGCAGACAGTATCACACAGGAGAGGATTAGATACACGGCTCAGCAGACAGTATCACACAGGAGAGGATTAGATACACAGCTCAGCAGACAGTATCACACAGGAGAGGATTAGATACACTGGCTCAGCAGACAGTATCACACCGGAGAGGATTAGATACACGGCTCAGCAGACAGTATCACACAGGAGAGGATTAGATACACGGCTCAGCAGACAGTATCACACAGGAGAGGATTAGATACACGGCTCAGCAGACAGTATCACACAGGAGAGGATTAGATACACGGCTCAGCAGACAGTATCACACAGGAGAGGATTAGATACACGGCTCAGCAGACAGTATCACACAGGAGAGGATTAGATACACGGCTCAGCAGACAGTATCACACAGGAGAGGATTAGATACACAGCTCAGCAGACAGTATCACACAGGAGAGGATTAGATACACGGCTCAGCAGACAGTATCACACAGGAGAGGATTAGATAGACGGCTCAGCAGACAGTATCACACAGGATAGGATTAGATACACGGCTCAGCAGACAGTATCACACAGGAGAGGATTAGATACACGGCTCAGCAGACAGTATCACACAGGATAGGATTAGATACACGGCTCAGCAGACAGTATCACACCGGAGAGGATTAGATACACGGCTCAGCAGTAAGTATCACACAGGAGAGGATTAGATACAGGGCTCAGACGACAGTATCACACAGGATGGGATTAGATACACGGCTCAGCAGACAGTATCACACAGGAGAGGATTAGATACACGGCTCAGCAGACAGTATCACGCAGGAGAGGATTAGATACACGGCTCAGCAGACAGTATCACACAGGATAGGATTAGATACAGGGCTCAGCAGACAGTATCACACAGGAGAGGATTAGATACACGGCTCAGCAGACAGTATCACACAGGAGAGGATTAGATACACTGCTCAGCAGACAGTATCACACAGGAGAGGATTAGATACACGGCTCAGCAGACAGTATCACACAGGAGAGGATTAGATACACGGCTCAGCAGTCAGTATCACACAGGAGAGGATTAGATACACTGCTCAGCAGTCAGTATCACACAGGATAGGATTAGATACACGGCTCAGCAGACAGTATCACACAGGATAGGATTAGATACACGGCTCAGCAGTCGGTATCACACAGGAGAGGATTAGATACACTGGCTCAGCAGACAGTATCACACCGGAGAGGATTAGATACACGGCTCAGCAGACAGTATCACACAGGAGAGGATTAGATACACGGCTCAGCAGACAGTATCACACAGGAGAGGATTAGATACACTGCTCAGCAGACAGTATCACACAGGAGAGGATTAGATACACGGCTCAGCAGACAGTATCACACAGGAGAGGATTAGATACCTGCTCAGCAGACAGTATCACACAGGAGAGGATTAGATACACGGCTCAGCAGACAGTATCACACAGGAGAGGATTAGATACACAGCTCAGCAGACAGTATCACACAGGAGAGGATTAGATACACGGCTCAGCAGACAGTATCACACAGGAGAGGATTAGATACACGGCTCAGAAGACAGTATCACACAGGAGAGGATTAGATACACGGCTCAGCAGACAATATCACACAGGAGAGGATTAGATACACAGCTCAGCAGACAGTATCACACAGGAGAGGATTAGATACACGGCTCAGCAGACAGTATCACACAGGAGAGGATTAGATACACGGCTCAGCAGACAGTATCACACAGGAGAGGATTAGATACACAGCTCAGCAGACAGTATCACACAGGAGAGGATTAGATACACGGCTCAGCAGACAATATCACACAGGAGAGGATTAGATACACAGCTCAGCAGACAGTATCACACAGGAGAGGATTAGATACACGGCTCAGCAGACAGTATCACACAGGAGAGGATTAGATACACGGCTCAGAAGACAGTATCACACAGGAGAGGATTAGATACACGGCTCAGCAGACAATATCACACAGGAGAGGATTAGATACACAGCTCAGCAGACAGTATCACACAGGAGAGGATTAGATACACGGCTCAGCAGACAGTATCACACAGGAGAGGATTAGATACACGGCTCAGCAGACAGTATCACACAGGAGAGGATTAGATACACGGCTCAGCAGACAGTATCACACAGGGAGAGGATTAGATACACGGCTCAGCAGACAGTATCACACAGGAGAGGATTAGATACACGGCTCAGCAGACAGTATCACACAGGAGAGGATTAGATACACGGCTCAGCAGACAATATCACACAGGAGAGGATTAGATACATGGCTCAGCAGACAGTATCACACAGGAGAGGATTAGATACACGGCTCAGCAGACAGTATCACACAGGAGAGGATTAGATACACTGCTCAGCAGACGGTATCACACAGGAGAGGATTAGATACACGGCTCAGCAGACAGTATCACACAGGAGAGGATTAGATACAGGGCTCAGCAGACAGTATCACACAGGAGAGGATTAGATACACGGGCTCAGCAGACAGTATCACACAGGAGAGGATTAGATACATGGCTCAGCAGACAGTATCAACAGGAGAGGATTAGATACACAGCTCAGCAGACAGTATCACCCAGGATAGGATT